>NC_068553.1:16509469-16786969 GCF_026212275.2 Microplitis demolitor
TTTTTTTTTTGTTTTTTTTTTTTTTTTAATCATTGAAAATAATTAAATTATAAATAAAATAAAATATATAATTATTTGTAATATTAAATTGCGAGATCATTTAATGACTTTCTGAAGGCAAAGAGAGAGTATTAGTCATATATATGTATATATATATATAAATATATATGTATATTATTAAGAACGAATGATTGAATTTTTTTTTTATTGAATAATTTGCAATTACAAATAAAATATATAATTAATATATATATATTTGTATTTGTAATTTGTAATATGAGGTCGTAGAGTAGTGTAATTAAATATAGTTACCTTGCAAACACCAATTGAGTGATCAACGTTCCAAGCAAACAATTATGTCATTAGTTACAATATTTTATTATTATTTTATTTTTATTAATTAGCGCGGCACTTAATAATTTACTTTAAGCCAAATACTTTTATTATTTTTGTTATTTATTCTATATTTAATATATAAAATATTATTTGTTGAGAAACTGAGTAGATAAATCGACATAACACCTCGTTGTCGTTTTGATGAAGTGAAAGTTTATTCCGTTATTAATTTAAATTGAATGTACGAATGGGTAAAATTTTATTTTAGTCATTAATCATTTGAATTTTTTTTCCCGCGGATTTTTTTAAATTTATTTCTTGCGATAAATTGTTTGAGATTTGAAATATTTTATGATTTGGAAACGAGGATATGGTGAAATTTAGGAGGTTGTTGGTATTTTTTGAATTTTGGGGGGAAAAAAAATTTTGGCGCCAATATTTCAAAAGTTAGTGTGGTTTGAATTGAAAAAAGTCGAGTGGGGAGTTTTATTTGATTTTTAAACGACTGTAACTTTTTTAAAATTCATTTTATAAAAATTTTTATAGAGACCAAAATTTTAGGAAATTTAATTTTCTACAATTTTTGTCTCTTGAAAAATTTTTCTAGGATCAATAGTTTAAAAGATACAGAGGTTTGAAGTCTTAAAAAAATTTTTAAATTTCGTAAAAAAAATTCTGTTATTTTTTGAACGCATGTACGTTTTTGAAAATTCATTTTATGAGATTTTTCGAAGAAACCAAAATTGTAGGAAATTTAATTTCCTAAAACTTTAATCTCTTTGAAAATTTTTCTAAAACCATTAGTTTAAAAGATACAGCGGTTTTAAATCTTAAGAAAAATTTTAAATTTCCTAAAAAAATTTCTATTATTTTTTAAATGCGTGTAACTTTTAAAAAATCAAATTTACGAGATTTTTCAAAGAATAAAAAATTGTAGTAAATGAAATTTACTATAACTTTGTTCCATACAAAAAATCGTCTAAGACGCGTTATTCGGAAGATACGGACAGTTAAAGTGTTAGGAAAAAATAAAATAATAAAATAAATATGAATTATTAAAAATATTATTTATTTATTTCGCTTGAACAATAAATTTATAATATATAGCAATTAGTAGATAAAATGACAGTGAAAATAAATAAAAAATTTTGTAATGTTTACTATGGCTACCGTGTGAAATATTTTTATTACTCATTAATTTTAAATTATTTATAAATTTAAAAGTATTAAAAATGAAGTGTGGATACTTAAATGCTGTGAATTTGAAAGTATAATTAATGAATTATTATTAATAAATATTTTTATATAGTGATTAAAATATCTGCGATATTAAAACGTTAGCTAAGATAACAGAGCTAAGTAACATAAAGCTGCACATTGTTGATGAGGCTTTAGAACCGTCAATTTCCTTACGAATACTTTCCGGTACATCAACGTAGACTCTGTCATAACCGATTTCTTGAATTAATTTTATTAATCCGTTAATGTCTACTGGATCACCCGCGCCCGACCAGACAGTTAACGTTGCATTTTTATCGGCAGTGTTGTTCAATAATTTTGACCATACGCTGATATCATTAACAGCTAATCCGGCTCTTACTGGATAAGTTACCGGTTGCGATACATTCGAAACTGTTTTTATCATTTCGTCAATTTGAGCTTCTGTGTAATTCCCAGATGATATCAGTGGCAATATTCCATATCTGTAACAATTTGCAAATAATTTGACCTCAGTAGCCACTTGGCAGCAAATTGACGTCAAATTGTAAACCAATTTGATGTCAACTGCAGTGCAAGAGAACGTCCGTTAGCTGCGTAATATTAAAAAGAAAATCTCTGTATAAAAGTCGATGTCAACTTTACATTAATTTGTTTCCAACTTAAGGTTGACTACAAGTTGTCAACTTTTTGGGAAAATTGAAGGCAAATTTACATCTACTTATAGGATGTCAGCTTTTGTCTTCGAATTGTTGAGAAAATTGACGTCGAGTTGCTGTCAACTTATAGAAGTGTCAACTTTTGACTGTAATTTGATGTCAAATTGCAGCAACAATTTAAAATTGTAGCTGTCAAATTGACGTCCACTGGCTGTAGTAAAATTGACGTCAAACGGATGACAATTTTAAATAGCAGCTCTTGTCTTTAAACTCGGGATTAAGGGGAAATTGATTATAATTACCTCGTAGTCCATCCAACTGATAAAGTACTTTCTGGGAAAGCTTTCTTTGCTTTTTCTATAAATTGTGTAGCATCAACGGGTGTTGCCTCTGAATCAACTGGTCCACTAAGAATGTCAGCATTTAGCCATACTGGGAATGTCATCTGTAAATACATAAATAATTCTCTACATAAATAATAACAATATATAAAATGACAGCCAGTAAACAAACGATCATTTCGTGCTTTTGTACTCACATTTGGACGATTCTCAGCAAGAATATCCAAACTTACATCAAAAGCTTCGATAGTTTTAAAATCTAATTTAACACCGCGTTTTCCATTCGCAACAATAGCGGTCAGAAAATCCTCGAGTGATAAATTACTTGTGTTTTTTGGCGGATGTGCCATTATGGGAATTACGTCCATCGAATCGTCGACAGTTCCCAGCACAACATCCGCTTCCACCATCATTATTGACTCTACATACAAAAAATTGCTGTAGCTCTTAAACTATTGGTTTTACGAGATTTTTCATATCAATCAAAATTGTCGGAAATTCAATTTCCTACAATTTCGATAAGAGTAAAAAATATCATAAGATCAATAGTTTAGAAGATATCGTCATCTAAAGCCTCAAAAACAATTAAAAAACTTTTTTAAAAAATTTCAGAATTTCTTCTAAAGGCTGTAACTTTTGAAAAATTGAATTTATGAAATTTTTTGTAGATACAAAAATTGTGGGAAATTTAATTTCCTACAATTTCGATAAGAGTAAAAAATATCATAGAATCAATAGTTTAGAAGATATCGTCATCTAAAGTCTCAAAAATAATTAAAAAACTTTTTTAAAAAATTTTAGAATTTCTTCTAAAGGCTGTAACTTTTGAAAAATTGAATTTATTTAATTTTTCACAGATACAAAAATTGTAGGAAATTAAATTATCTACAACTTTGGTATCCATAAAAAATTTCGTAAAATCAATAGTTTAAAAGATACAGTCATGATAAGGTTTAAAATAAATTAAATATCCAGTGAATTTTTTTTTCTCATTAAAATAAATACCATCAGCTAGAGTTAAATTCAATTTCAGAGCATCATTGACAGCATGTGCCCAAGTTACTTTTGTGAGATTTCCTTTAATAGTTGAATTAAAAAATGTCCCTGCATCTGGAGCGATAATTCCCATGGTGACTTCTGTAGAAAAATAAATTTTTAAATTGTTTGGATTTTGCAATGCTGATAACAATAATAACAATAATAATAAATGATAATAATAGAAATAATAGAGAGCAGTTGAATGGTCACATAAATTAATAATAAGTGTACCGTGAGTCAGATTTTATCAATGTCAGTTTAAAACCCTCGAGTCACATTGCGTGACAAATTTATTGGCGCTAAATTAATACCTCCATCTAAAGTTAACTCTCTCATCTCGAACTATCCTTCATTTTATTCCTTTTACTCAATCAATTACTTTATTCTATGTGCACTCAATATCTAGAGTCATGGTCAATGTTTATAATATCGATTATCTATTTTTACTATCTAATTTTTTTTTATTTTTTAAATCAATATTCATTTTTTTTTATTTACTTTATCCGCGTCGTTTAACATCTGTACAGATAACGTATCGCTTTATTTAATTTTTTTAAGTTTTAGAAGCATTGGTTTGAAATATAGAGGTCTAAAGTTTTAAGAAATAGTTTTAAATTTCGTAAAAAAAATTCTGTTATTTTTTGAACGCGTGTAAGTTTTTGAAAATTCATTTTATGAGATTTTTCAAAGAAACCAAAATTGTAGGAAATTTAATTTCCTAGAAATTTGGTCTCTTTGAATTTTTTTCTAGGACCATTAGTTTTAAAGATATTGAGGTTTTAAATCTCAAAAAAATTTTTAAATTTCGTAAAAAAAATTATGTTATTTTTTGGATGCCTGTAACTTTTTGAAAATTCATTTTATGAGATTTTTCGAAGAGACCAAAATTGTAGGAAATTTAATTTCCTAGAACTTTTGTCTCTTTGAATTTTTTTCTAGGACCATTAGTTTAAAAGATACTGGGGTTTTAAATCTCAAAAAAATTTTTAAATTTCGTAAAAAAAATTCTGTTATTTTATGAACGCGTGTAAGTTGTTGAAAATTCATTTTATGAGATTTTTCAAAGAAACAAAAATTGTAGGAAATTTAATTTCCTAGAACTTTGGTCTCTTTGAATTTTTTTCTAGGACCATTAGTTTAAAAGATACAGAGGTTTTAAATCTCAAAAAAATTTTTAAATTTCGTAAAAAAAATTCTGTTATTTTTTGGATGCCTGTAACTTTTTGAAAATTCATTTTATGAGAATTTTTATAGAAACCAAAATTGTAGGAAATTAAATTTAGTATAATTTTAGTCCTTATAAAAAATCGCCTAAGACGCGTTTTTTAAAAGATACAGACAGTAGAAGTATTAAGAAGAGTTTTGATAATAAAATATTTTTATTTTCACACAAAATTTAAAAAAAAAATTTTATGTATATAAATAAATTTTGTCATTTCAAATTATATAAGTGTTAAAAAAAAATATTTAGCATAAGAAAACAAACTGAAAAGAAATCTTAACGATAATTAACACTTGACTTTCATACATATCACATGATATATAATATATTTTAAGTAGACTTTCTTTGAGAGAATAAAACTGACCTTAGTCAATACGAGAGTAGATTAGGTAAAAGACTAACCGCATACTTCTAATTGACAATAATCACTGAGTTTCAAGTTATTTTCTTTGTTCTACTGCTTTAATTGATGATTCAAAACCATTACTAATATATATATGACTGTGACATTTTGCAGCAAATTTTTTTTTGACCCAATGTTAGAAATTATTTAGTGAAGTCAAAATAAAAAAAATAAGCCGGAAAAAGTTGTTCTTTTTTAAGATTTGAAATTTTCATTTAATGCGCGGGATTTTCAAATTCAAATTAAGCGCCACTTCCTAAGAGGCGCAAAAAACATTTCTGAATTTCGTTGAATGAGTAACAATTTGTCGGATAAAAAATTTCGAATTTTCCTAAATTTTTTTTGTAAATTTTTTCCATAAGTTAAGAAGTATGGGGTAAGTTAGTCACCCCTACTGCGAAAAATTTAAAATTAAAAAAAAAATTATTATCGCATTACTCAGGATGACCAATTTAACCCATACTATTTTTTAAAAATTTCAAGGTTTTTTTTTTTTTTTTTTTTTTTTTCAAAAATAGTCTCATTTTAGCCCACATATTAATGAAAAAATTTGATGTCTTATTTTGTCCAACTATATAAATATATATGAGTATTAAAATTAATATACATGAGTGAACTATATATCTAATATCGATACTTGCAGTTAATTAAATTAACTCATGGTCACCAGTGAAAGCAATTGTGCAAAGACTTTAAAATTCAATAGTATATTTATTTTATTTATCGATTCAATTTAAAAAGAAAAGACAATTAATTTAATAGATAAATTGTTTCTTGTTTATTTATTGTTTTTTTTTTTATTAATCATATTTGCTGAGTCGAGGTGAATTCTCGTATGAGTCATTTCCAACATGTACTCATCTTTCTTTAATGTGTTGGTGTAATCAAGTTTATAAAAATTTTTATCTTTTCCCGCCGCACCTTTGATGTTTGTTATTAATTATCATCGCCTTAATATCGATTGTTGTTTTTAGTTTATTGAACTTAAAAATTTTTGAAAATGTTATTTTTTCATTGACAAGATGCCGATGATTTTTAAATTTATTTTTAAAATTATTTTTGAATTTTAATTTTTTTTCAAATTACGGTTATAAATTTTTTAATCGTTTAAATGGCTGTCACTTTTAAACTATTGGTTTTATGGTATTTTTTATAGAGATCGAAATTGTGGGGAATTTAATTTCCTATAATTTTGTTCTCTTTAAAAATTATTTTAAAACTAATATTTTAAAAGATACAGCCATTTAAAGTTTCAAAAACAAAATTTTTCAATTCCACAAAAAATCTGCTAGTGTTCAAAGAGCTGTAACTTTTTAAAAATTGATTTTTTGAAAATTTTCAAAGAGATCAAAATTGTCAGAAATTCAATTTCCTAAAATTTTTGTTTGATAAAAAATTTTGTAGGATCAATACTTCAAAAGATACCGCCAGTTTTTGGGTTCAAAAGTTTGAAAATATTTAAAAAATTCAGTATCCGCTGCAACTCAAAAATTTTCAGTTCAGTTATAAATTAAATTTTCTTCTCAAACAGTATGTATACTAAATATTCCTTTATATGTATAAATACAAAATATATAAAAAAAGATTCATAATTTTCAGAAGTGACCTCTTCTATTTTTAGATTTAAAAAAAAACATCTGGACATTTTTCAGCCGCAATCTGTTATGAATAATTTTTTTTTTTTACTCACACTGACTTATAACTCATAAGTGTTTCATATAGTGTTCACTTTTTAACACTCTTATCTCAGATGTACAAGATAATCAATTACTCGCCTCAATTTTTATTCATTTTTTTAAATTTTAAAATTATAAATTTTTCCCTCCATTTTCCCTCCCCTCAATATTTAAAAATTACCTTTTAAAAAAAAATAATTATAATCAGTAAATAAAAAAAAAATATTTAAAAATATTGATAACACCCACAATATATCATATAACATATTTGTCATAAGTCCTTGAAAAAATAATTGCAAACTTATCACCAACTTTAAACTACATACGTTATTTTTTTTCCTAGTACTTATCAATTTATTTTAAAACCGTAGCGAAAAATATTCTGCTATATATATATTTTTTTTTAAATATTTCAGTGTCGATAATTAAAAAAAAAAAAAAATATTTAATTTTATTTACCGCCAATTTATTTATTTAAACATTTAAATATTTAAAAAATTAAAAACTTACGTGAGAGTCCGAAAATAACAAGAATACAAATAATTGAATGCATTTTCATTTTATTTAGGCGCTAAATTAATAATTTTAGTAATTAATCAGTTCAAAGTAATGTTTTATAATGAATAATAAAACTAATAAAAAATATAATTTTTTTGCAATGGAGTCGAACCGTTTACCTCGAGCGCTAGGAACTGACTGCGCCTTTAAAAGTCTATGGTCGTACAGTTGAGTCTTTAAACCGGCCGGTTTAAAATATAAAAGCTTATTGCTAACTCGTACTATACTCGTACATATTCCATATATATTTAGTGTTTGTGTTGGGTTGAAAGGTTTCAAAGATTTTATACCTGCCAAGTTTTCATGTTTTATTTTATTCGTCCTTTTCAATAATTTTTAAAATTGAAGAGAGGCAGGATCGGATGTTTGTCAAAAATTTTTAATAAAGAAAATTATTCACCGAAAGTTGAGGCAAAATTTTTTAGGTAAACTGCTGATTTGGTAAAAAATTATTTTTTTTGAAAATTTTCAGTAGAATCATAAAATATATGGAATATATGGATAAAAATTTAGACAAAATATGTAATAAAGACAATTTGACATCCGAAATGGAAGTAGATTTCTCAGAATACTGTAAAAAATTGATGATACTGATTTTAGCTGACGTCTAATAATTTTTGGATTTTTTTTTAGGCAATAAATTATTAAAAACATAATATTTTGAAAAATTGCACCTGTAGTTTCTTAAATTCTCTACAAGTGCATATTTTTTGTTTTTTTTTTTTTTATAATTTATCTAAGGAAATAAATCCAAAAATTATTAATTGTCTGCTGACTTCAGGATCATAAAAATTTTCGGAGTGAACGCGGATTAAATCTGGATCAAATAGGAAGCGGATGAGTTTATTTATATATTTAATTTCCTTGGTGTGAAATCCACTCCGAAGGGGAGTTTATTTTAATATCGACTCCGTTTCGGAGTGAAATAAATTCCTAAAAGGAGTTTTTTTAAAATATTAAAACTCTGAATCAGAATGAATGCGGATTTAAATAAAATCTCGACTGCTTCGAAATCACTTTCCTGAAAAGAAAAACTGTATTCACGTTTCCGTAGAGATTTTTTATAAAACTCCAAGTGATAGAGTGAATCTAAAATGATAGAGTGAGTTTTAAGATTCGACTGAATTAAAAATTAATTTTTGATTGATTTCGAGGTCAAAAACCACCAAAAAAATAGTAAAGGAATTTAAACAGTCTCAGAAATCAGTCACGTAACTTCAATCCTTCATTAAAACTTGAAAGTACACGGAAAGAAGAATAGTGGAAAAATTACAGTTTGAAAAATCAGCAAATTCTCGAATTCGAAACTAAAAATTACATTATTTTTGAGACATAATAATTAGTACAGTTTCATATAAGACTTTTTCCAATCCTTAATAATGTCTCATTCAATTACAAATACATCAGAAACTGTAAAATTTGGGATCTGTAATTAGAATTATTTTTTTACAGGAAGTAGTTTAAATTATTACAGCGCAAACTATACTTGAAGTTTTTTTTTATAGAAAGACTATGTTTCTGCACTAAAAACTGTAATTTTTCTACTGCTTTTTCTTCCATATTCAATGCGAAAAATATAGTTCAGTTTATCAGCTTCGACGTTCTTTTTTACAAAATAAAAAAATTCAGAAAAAAATGGCGGAAAATTTTTTCTGTCAATAGAAATATTTCTTAAAATATAAATATATTTTACTAAAACATGTACATACGCATTCATATGGAAAACTATAATTTATCGAGAGTTATATTATTATGTCTATTTAGTAAACTATGTTGTAATAAATACATAAAAATACTAATTATACTGACAATACTGATAAACTTCGCTTATTGCTACTTGACATTCATTTTTCACATGACTTTTTTTTTGTGTAAAAGAAAATTAATATTTATGGAATTTAGCCAAAACAATTTACAATTTTTCTATGAATCAACGCGATAATAAATTACACTAAAAAAAAAAAAAAAAAAGATAAAAAAGCGTTGACTATTCAAAACTTCGAAATATGACACCATGACAAACTTTTTTTAAACGGAATGAAAATAAAAAAAAAAAAAAAAAATGAAAAGTAAAAAATCTGAGTAAAATCCGGAAATTCGGTTATTACTGCCGACCCTTAACTGCCTAAAGTCAGCGTCATGCAGAGTTGTAACTCTATCTAAAAGTTCCCATAGAATCCACTCAAATGGTTCAAACACCGCATACACTGAAAAAAAAAAAATCTCAAATAAAAAACTACAATCCATAAAAAAAATTACGATTTGATGAAAATTAATATTTTATTTGAATTATTACTTTCTAGATTGTAATTTTCACTTATCGTAATAGTTACAATAAAGCTGCGTTAAATTTTCGCTTGGAAAAAATAAATATTTACTTATTTATATAAAAATAGTTAAATCTTACAAAAAGTATAAATTTTTATTAGAATTATTAAAAGTTATCACAGTAGTCGGAATTTTTGTTTCGTAGTTGATAAATATTACATCTCCAATGTAATTCTACGTAGGTACTGTACATTTTAGAATGTCGGTAAGACAAATTGCTACTCCGGTAGACAAAATTACTATTTGAGATTGTAAAAATTACCATCTGGATTGTAAAAATTACTCGGCAGAATACATCTTTCACAAAGCGCGTTAACTAATATTTACTAAGTACAGTAGTCAAAATTATTGGTACATTATAATTTTTATTTGTCACTAGTAAATTTTATTTTGAATCCACACTGTGAAAAATTCCCATTAAATTTTACTATGGGTGCATTGTAACCCCGGACCATAAGAAAACTGATACAAAATTTACAAGTGTCCCAATTGTGTCGTCTGCGCATACCGTTTACTATGGGATACTTTTAAATTTTTTACCAATTTTCTCATGGTCCGGTGTTACAATACGCCCATAGTAAAATTTGTTAGAAATTTTTCACAGTGCAGTAATTTTTATAATCAACAGAAATTATTATTCTAAACAATATGTTGCAATTTTTGCTTTGAGTTTTGCGCAAGTTTTGATTTTTTTTAACGTTTCGAGATTACTTTTCAGATTGTAATTTTTTTTTCAGATTTACTAAAAATTAATTAATTTTTTTCTCCGTGTGTATTAACAATTTGGATAATTGCTATAATAGCAATCTATACCCTGGTGGAAATTTTTCGAACTTCTGTCTTAAAAACTCAGTTCTAGAGTTCTAAAGACTTTTTCAGAGTTCCAAAGAATTTTTAAGACAGAAGTTCAAAAAATTTTCACCAGGGTAGGAATCGTTAAAACAGCAATACCAAGTATAGGGAACATAACCCAAAAATATGATTAAATTGACAATACTTTTATTTAAAATTGAAGATAGCTAATGCAATAATATAGTATAGCCAAGTTAACGATACATTTTGTTATGATAACTATCTACCATTAACAATACTTCAGATGGTTACCATAACCACATTTTTTTTCAGTGTAGAATACAATAAACATATTGTATTCTACACTGAGTAGATTCTATGGGAACTTTTAAATAGGGAAACATATTTTACTTCATTACTAAAAAAAATGTATACTTATAGTAAAACCGAATACTTTGTTGAATACTGTACACAATAAAACTTCACTTAATACAAAAAAGTCAACTTTGGTGTGATGCTGTATCAATTAATAGAGATATGTAAGGTTACAAAATTCAGCTGACGTTGCCTTGATCTGGACATGCGCGTGCTGATTAATCAAATGCGCATGTGCAGTCTAGGGATTTTGGTCGCGTTGATAAGCCAGCGAAATTTAAAGTTACATAAGATAGAAAGGTGATAGATAATTGGCTTAAATTATTGAGTAGGGGTTAGCTCCGCCCATTTTAGTAAAATTTAGTGGTTTTGCACCAAAATGCATGGTTTAATTTATATTAAATCACACTTTTGACCAATCAGAAATGATTATATTTGAATATGAAATTTTATGAGGGTGCCTTTGGCCAATGAGCGGCGTTTTCTTCGGCATGAGTTGCATAAATTATTTTTAAATTTAAATTCAGGTTTTTAAAATAATTATTAGCTTTGAAATTAAAATTAATTGACTTCTAGGCGGGAAAAAAAAATTATTTAAATTAAATAAAATAAAATGTATTGTGATCCTAATTTTTATGACATTTAACACTTTAAAATTAAGAATTTAATGAAATTAAGTAGACGAAGAATTTAATTTGAATTTTTAAAGAAAAATTTGAGTCATTAATGATAGTCATTAATGATAGTCATTAATGATAGAGGTAATTGGCAATTAATGTCAGTAAAAAAATATGTAACGGCGGGATATATTTAAAATATAAATGGTCGTTGGCATAAGGAAGAGACGATAATAATGCTGGCATTCATTTGGAGCACAAAAGACCTTCTGTTTATCGTCTTAGTTGTAATACTGTCCCCTAAATAAAAATATGTTATATATGTGTCGAAAGTTTAAACTTAAACGTCCATAATCTGTCCACGTTGAAGGCCCGTACGTTCATCCGGTGGCCGTGATAATGAACGTGCTAAGATTTCTTTATTATAAATAGTATTTATTTTTGTTTTTTTTTTTTTAGTTTTATTGTTATTTTTTTAGTAATAATTTCAACTTTAGAATAATTTGAGATCAAGGAATAATTTTTTTTGAGCTGAGTAGGAAATTTAAAAACTTTAAATTTATTTGAAACAACTTTTGGACTGATAAATATTTTGAGAAAGACTCAGAGGATTAACAAAGAAAATTTTTTATTTTTCATTTCTTTGGTTGAATTTTTTGGAATTCAATAATTTAGAAATATATCGAAATTTTGAGTAAAAAAAAATTTCTTTCCGAAATATTTTTGTTCAATGCACTGTAACTTTTAAACAGTTGATTTTATAATAAATATCACAAAGACCAAAATTGTAGGAAATTAAATTTCCTACAAATTTTATATCTTTGAAAATTTTCTAAAAATCAATAGTTTAAAAGATATAGTGATTTTTTCAAAAAATAGTGACAACGAAAATGATAATATAAAATTATCTTATTGTTTCAATGGCAATAACTTCTAAACTATTGATCTTACGATAATTTTTATAAAGACCAAAGTTGTAGAAAATTTAATTTCCTACAAATTTGATATCTATAAAAATTTTCTAAAAATCAATAGTTTAAAAGAGATAGTAATTTTTTTTAAAAATAGTTAAGACACAAACAATAATATGAAATTATTTGATTCTTTCAATAGCGATAGCTTCTAAACAATTGATCTTACGACATTTTTTACTCAGACCAAAGTTGTAGGAAATTTAATTTCCTTTCGAATGACCATAAACAATGTATACTTATCTCTTATATTTTCTGAGATACAGCCAATAGAAGTAAAATTTATTATCAATCGAAATACTCGTGGGTAAAAAAATTAATTAACTAATTAAATTTATTCACATAATTAGTAAATAAAGTCATGGAATTGTTGATAAATGAATTAATTATTTTATTCAATTAATTCTTTTTTTCAATATATAAAAAATATTAATATAAACATTTAATAATTAAAATACAATATAAAATATTTTTTATCATTCACATATACATAAAATTTTAATAATTAATTTGTTAATTATTAATTAGTAGAGTATTTTTAAAATCTTAACATCATTTATTTAACATTATCTTAGAAAAAAATTGTTCATTAAACTCAATAAAAGCGACGTGGAATGACGTTTTTTTTTTTTACAATTACATTAAAATTTAATAATAACAACAATTAATAATATTGTAATTAATACATATTTTGTGATATTGGTAACTATTTTTAATGGCAACTGTTTTTTTTTCTATTGGCACATTATTATTTTTTTTTTTTTCAAAACAGTGTTGAGTAAAAAAATTAAAAATTCACTGAATGAAAAAAAAAAAAAAAAAAAAAAAATATTTTTTGTGAAAAAACGAGATCTTTCAAAAGCAAAATAAAATTTTTAATTTTATGCTTCAGTCATTACTCATTAAATTTATTATTTATTGTTTAAAGTAGGTCGTTTTTTGTTTTTTTTCAGATTAAAATTTTCCATGATTTTTTTTTTTGCATTAAAAAATTTTTCGGATATGTATATTGATAGCAACCTTGATTAGTTATAATAATAATAGTAATAATAATAAGAAACTTGTCTATTATTTGTACTGACAAGTCATGTAAATACGGACCTTGAAACTCGTATAATTTACGAAATATCTTGTTGATTACTTTAGTATTTAAAATTAATTAAATTGATCACTTGGTTATTGGTACTCGATAACCGATAATTAATAATTAATATTTAATAATTGATATTTTATAATTATAATCAATCTTTAGGACGTAACGGTCGATCACTTCTCTCATGGTCGTCTAGAGATGTCGTTGTGTCCATGTAAACTAATTCCGTTTTAGTGCCATTGGCTTCACGAATTTTTCGCGATTTTCCAGTCTGAAAAAAAATTATTTTCTTAGTTAGGCTGAGATTAAGATTTTTTTAAAAAATAATTTGTTGGATATTTGAAAAGCTGATGAAATTACGCGTAAAATGAGTACCCATAATGATATATTACGATAATTGGATATCAGAATATTAATCGCGGGTAAGATGGTTATGCATAAATTTTTGATTAAAAAAATTTAAATGTAATTTTTGTATTGATCATAAAATTGTGAGTAAAATGAGTACCCACAACAATATGTCATGATGAATTTTTAGTTAATTGTTTATTTGTTAATTAATTGTGGGTAAGATGGTTAAGTAAAAATTTTCTATTAAAAAAATTTTAATATGATTTTTGAATAGTGGTTACAATTCTGAGTAAAATGAGTACCAACATCAACATATTACGTTAAGATGTTAATTATTCATATAAATTTTTAATAACAATTAATAAATTGTTGAAAAAAATTAATTTTTTCCAAATATCGATGTGGGTACTCAAAAAAACGGAAATTTCCTCACAAATAAAACCCTGCTAGTAATTTTTTGATTAAATCCAATTTTGAAAAATAATGATTACAAAAAATAAAAATCTTACCAATGGAGTACTAGTTCTTATAAACTGTATAATAATAACTATCACTATTAATACAGCTCCCAGAATAGCTATGGCAAGGCTAGTGTACAGCCCAGTGGACGGTAAGGTCAGCAGTTTTTTCAGCCCCCACGCCAAATTATCCGGAGTGCCCCCGCGGAAATTAAACCAAAACATTGGAAAATAGATACGCGGTACATTTCTAAAGAAATCGACCGTCAGTGATGGCTGGAGTAATATATTTATTTGTAATCTTGCCGCTACATCCAATGGAATTCCCGTGTTAGGTTCTAGTGTGACATAAAAATTGTGTTCTTCGTCCTTAGGATTCATTCCGACGACTTGGTCCCTAATTATTGGATCCGCTTTGTGGAAATGGGGAAGACTGACGAATCCTGGCGCCCCATAACGACAGGCTGTTATATTAATCAGTCCCATTGGTGTGCACTCGCCATTGCAAAAACACTGCCCAATATTAACAACATCCGGATCATCTTCTTTATTAATACTGTTTTTACTTTTATTATTATTAATATTGCTAGGGGTCGTTAATTCCGCGCTGAAGAAGTCTTCAGTTGTTGTTGTTTTTTCAAAATATTTAGCTTGTTCATGTGGGTAACGACGCTTCGTATTATTACCCAATGATATTCCTCCAAGTTGATATTTATAACCTTTTATTCCTTGATACATTACTTCTTCAGAGTATTCATATACAAGCGGACTGTAATAATAAAAAGTAAAATTATTAATCAATCCAATTGTTTTGTCTTTGATTTTTAAATAGTATCTTATACATCATGTGGAATCGGTACTATACTCGATTTTACTAGATGTATACAAGCTTATGTAATTAATGCACGAAGAAAAACGCCGTATTGTCTGAAGTCAGCGTCCGCAGTCAGAGTTATGAAAATAATTAACTTAATTATTATTAAAAAAGATTAATACTTCCGGAAATTGAATACTTTGTTTAGTACTATTCAGTTAAAAAAACTTAACTCAATAAAAAAAAATAATCTTTGGTGTTATGTCGCATCAATTAATAGAGATATGTAAGGTTACAAAATTCAGCTGACGTTGCCTTGATCTGCACATGCGCGTGCTGATTAATTAAATACGCATGCGCAGTCTAGAGATTTTGATCGTGTTAATAAGCCAGCTAAATTCAAAGTGACGTCATAAGAGAGAAAAGTGATAGATAATTGGCTTGAATTATTAAGTGGGGATAAACTCCGCCCATTTCACTAAAATTCAGTGGTTTAATATAAAAATTAGTGTTTTAATATATATTACACCACTCTTTCGACCAATCAGAAAGAACTGTATTTTAATATAAAATTTTTCGAGGCTGACTTTAGCCAGCGGCGTATTCTTTAGCATGAGTTACATAAAATAGCTGAGTGTAAGATAATAAATTACCGGCATAAATCAGCAGTCCAAATGCTGATAACGTCGCCTTTAGGACGATTTGGTGGCCAAAATTCACCGGCACTGCCCTCAACGACATTACAAGGACTGCGATAATACTTTGTTGTGTCTTTATAATTCCAATTCTTAATCATTCCCAATTCACTTAAATCTTCTTGGCCAGTTGCTACATTATAGTGCCCATCGAAAAATGTCGATCCATTTCTCTATAAAAATAAAAATAAAAAAATGTAAAATTAAATAAAATAAAATAAAAAAATTTTAATATCGATGTCATGGTCATTGATTACTAAGCATAAATATCATTATAACTGATCAGTGTTATATAATTGTATATGATAAATTTTAATTGCGGGCATGGATTAAATATCAAATGAATAATCAACTACGTAATTGCGGTAATAAATGCATAAATCTGGAAAGTTCATTATTGTTAAAAATAACTGGAAAATTTTAACTAATTAAATAATGATAATATTTTTTAGTTTTTATTTTTCGATCGGTTATTATTATTTAATAAAAATACTGTGTTTTTAATTACATTTGAACGTAATTGTTATCAATTGTAAGCATTAATGTTGAAAAATTGTTTTTTTCTGTTTACAAGGTTAGAAAGAGACCCAGTACCCAACCCTGGTTAAAAATACTGATTGAAAAGAGTTGAGAAACGGTCACTTTATGCAAACTATATATATATATATATATATATATATATATATATATATATATATATATATATATATATATATAAACGGAAAAATTGAAATTATTGAAAAGAATTCGAACTTCATCATTTTTAATTTTTTCCAATCAATATTTTTAAACAGGGAATCAAGGAACTAGTACCCGACTACTCATATATTTGTATATCATTATATATTATGATCGAGTACTAGTTCTCTGATCAGGTATTAAGTCTTTTAACACCTAAAAATCAAATCTATAATCGATAAGTTAAATAATCTGATTATATTAATCAAAACAATGTTTTGACGTAATGTCATTGTGAAAAATTTGGAAAACGGTCAGCCCCATAACTCTCCACTGGTTTCGAGCCCGAAAATACTCTTCCATGCATTGTTTTTTTCGTACTCAGGAATCTTGAATAAATTAGATCACGGGAGTACAATCGATTTCAATATTTGACATTTAGAATAGTTACACGGAGAAAAAATTATGGTAACAGTTACAATATATTATGGGAGTGGTTCCCATACTGCATGGTAACCGGTTTTTTTCAAATGTTGATTATAGGAACGGCACCCATATATTATGGTAATCATTCCTATAATTATGGGTATAATTCCCATATGGAATCATGGCAATGGTTACCATAATATTATGGTAATAATTCCCATACATTATGGTTATCATTGCCATAATATTATGGTAATGGTTACCATGATATTATAGTAACCATTACCATAATATTATAGTAATTGTTACCATAATATTTAGAAATTATAATAAATTGTTTTTTTTTGTAATAAGCGTTTTTTTTGTATACTTAAAATTTTGTAATATACAAAAAAAAACGCTTCTTACAAAAAAAAAAAAAAAAATTACTATAATTTCTAAATATTATGAGAATTATTACCATGATATTATGGTAATCATTCTCATGTATGTATGGAAATTATTACCATAATATTATGGTAACGGTTACCATAATATTATAGGAATAGTTACCATAATATATAGGGTTTATTCCCATACACACTTAGGAACCATTACAATGTGGTGATAGGATCGGTTACTATTTGCTTGTGGGAATTATTCCTATGAGCATGGTAATTATTACTATGATTCTTTCACATGCGATATGGAAACTGTTACCATAATGATAGGAATTGTTCCCATACTTATGGAAACTTTTCCCAGAAAGTATGGGTCTATATCCGATAATCCCAAGTAATCATTACCATAACGGTATGGGGTATTTCATAAACGTACTAGGAACAGTTACCATAATTTTCTCTCCGTGTAGTTACTGTGTAATCTAATTGTTTGAGCCCATTTAATTTTTCTATTATTAGCAATATTTTTATTAACGTATTCAGCGTTTTGATTAAATCTAAGATTACTATCTATTATTACTCCGGGTTGTTTCGTCTCCGTAACGTTTTTTATTCGCTGATCATGTAATATCTCGATAATAATAATTACAATAATAATAATAATAATAATAATAATAATAATAATAATAATAATAATAATAATAATAATAATAATAATAATAATAATAATAATAATAATAATAACAATAATAATAATAATAATAATAATAATAATAATAATAATAATAATAATTACCATGTAAAACCAACCGAACCGATCAAAAGGCGGAACTTCAAATTCATCACTTGCAACCATTGAACTCATTGAAATTATTTCGTCTTTGTATCCTTCGAATAATAATTCGCTTACTGTTTTTTCGACGTAAATTTTCGATGATGTCAAAATGAAAGAAAGTGTACTTTGCATTACTGGTAGCCAGTATCTTATCGTATGTGCGGCTGACTAATAAAAAAAAATAGATTTTAAATAAATTCTATTGATTATTCAATTGATTAATTAGTTAATCAAGTTTTTAGTTTAATACTTACAACAGCAACAGTATTTAAATTTACAACTTTATCCTGCAAAGTTCCATTACTGCGTGCAGCGTCGAAGTACCAGTACTTCATTTGATCATAACTTACGGTATTATTTTTTGGATGGAATACTATGTTTACTTTCACTCTTCTTTCTCTGTAAATTTTTTTGAAATTTTTATTAATTTTAGACAGAAGTAAAAAAAAAGCGGGGCAATATGGGCCAGGTGAATATTTATAAACTAAAACTTTTGATTAAATTTATTAAAGGAGTTTTGAGTATTTAAAAGTTTTCTTTGAAATTCTAAAATGTCATAGAAAACTTTCTAGAAGATTGTAAAAATTTGAAAATTTTTTGAAACTAAAAAATTAATGGATTTAAAAATTTTTATATCCAAGAATATTTTAAAAACAAAAGTTTTTTAATTTTCTAGCATATTCTAGGACTCTAGACAATCTATTAACTTTCTAGAACATTTAAAATTTTTAAATATTCTAGAAAATTGCAGAATACTTCGAATAATTCTGTAGTTGTACAAAATATTCAAAGAAATTTTTAACTTTCTAGAATATCCAAGAATTCTAGAATTTTCTAACATTTCAGAAAACTACAATCAATTCTTAAGTTTAATACGTGGGGTAAAATGGACCGTGTAAATACTTAGGAATTGTTTTTTTTTAATTTATTAGTTTTGAATATTTAGAACTTTTCTAGAAAAGTTATGCGAATATATAAAAATTTAGAATTCTAGAATACCATAGACAATTTTCTAGAACATGGTTAAAATTTCCAAATTTTTTGAAACTAACAAATAATAAAATTTAGAAATTTTTACACGCAAGAAAATTTCTGAAAGAAAAATTTTTGAATCTTCTAGAATATTCTAGGACACTAAGAAATTCTAGAAAATGTATCAATTTTCTAGAATATTTTAAAACTTAAAACTTTTTAGAAAATTGCAGAATATTTTGAATAATTTTGCAGTTATGGAAAATATTCAAAAAAAAATTTTAACTTTCTAGAATATCTAGAAATTCTAGAATTTTCTGAAACATTCTAGAAACTGTAATAAATTTTTAAGTACAAAAAAAAAGTGAAGTAAAGTGGATCGTACAAATATCGAGATTAGAAAATTTGAAATTAAAAAATTGGCGGGAAAATGGATCAGCTCAAAAATAATTCAAATTTTTATTTAATTGTTAATTATTGTAAAATAAAATATATGAAATGAAATTTAAATCAGTTATTTTAACAACAATAATAATAGCATTTTACTAGTTATAAAATTGCTATGATTTCATGTCCCAGTTGAAGTGAATTATGATTGACATGATGATAGTAATTGCGTACAAATGTTATCAGTTATCAACAAAAAAAAAAATATATTTATTTAAATATCGATAATATTTTTCCTCGTTGCATTTTAAAAACTGTCCAATCAAAAAAAAAATTCCTCAGATAAAATCGGAGATAAAATAAACACATTAATTAAATGTCGAGACAGAAATAAAAAAAGCAATTTTTTTTATTGTTTAAATCCATGACTGAAAATTCTTTCACGTCATACATTGGCGTCATTGTTATTATAATATATATATATAATGAAGTGTATCGTGCGTAATAACAATTGAATGAGGGTCTGGAATATACGCAAAAGTTATTAATTAGTCAATTATTTAATAGAACACTCGCATTTATTCGCCCACGATTTTTTAAATATTAATATTATAACTTCAGACAATACTTTAACCAGAGACAAGATAATTTAATTATTTTATTACTCATTAAGAAGTCAATACTATGGGGTTAAGTAATTATTGGCTATTACTTCTTTATCGTAATTATGTTTCTTACTACAAATCTTATTACGATTTTTATTAATTTTATTGATTTGATGTAAAAAAAATTTTTTTTTTAAGTTTATGTTACTCTCAGATCAGCATTTTTGCTGTTTTTTTTTTTACTAAAATTTCAAAATAGTCTTATTATTTAAAATGACCAAGTCACCTCGTAATTTTTTCTAGGAACTACACGAAGAAAAATTTATGGTAAAAGTTACAATATATTATGGGAAAAATTTCCATATCATATAGTAACAGGTCTTGTTAGATATCGATTTCTGAAATGGCACCCATAGAAATTATATGGTAATTATTTCTGTAATTTATGGTAAAAGTTACCGTACTATTACGGTAGACGTTACCATGGTATATATTACCATAGTATATGGTAATAATTCCTATAGTTTATGGTAAAAGTAACCACAATATTGTAGTAATAGTTACCGTAATATTGTGATAGTAACCACCATAAATTATGGTAAGTAATTACCATGTGTTATGGTAATATTTAATATGGTAATTAGTAACATAATAGTACGGTAACTTTTACCATAAATTATAGGAATCATTGCTATTTACCAGGATAACATTTACCATGGTAATGGTTGCCATAACAATGCGGTAATTTTTACCGTAAATTATGGGAATCATTGCTATTTACCATGGTAATGGTTACCATAATAATACGGTAACTTTTACCATAAATTATGGGAATCATTGCTATTTACTACGGTAACATTTACCATGGTAATGGTTACCATAATAATATGGTAACTTCTACTATAAATTTTGAAATCAGTACCGTAAATTATGGAAGTAATTACCATACGCTATGGTAATATTTACCATGGTAACAGTTACCATAATAGTACAGTAATTTTTACCGTAGATTATGGGAACGGTTACCATGATGTATAAGATTCTTTTCTATAATTCGAGGAGTTGTTCCATGATCATAGAACTTTTCCCATAAATCATAGGGGTAGTAATTATTGCCATAACGTTATGGGTTGATATCTCCAAAAAGTACTAAAAACGAACACCATAATTTTTTTTCCGTGTAGTCGATTAATTTATATTTTTTTTTTTTTTTTGTAAAGAATAATGTCATTTGGCCCACTCTTTCCTAATATTAAATATATTAGTAAAATGAATACATACACAAAACTATATGGCCCCATTTGTACAAAGTTTGGCTTCTTTCCTGGCACTCTCAATTCTTCAGGATTAGTCCAATTGAAAAAATAAAAATCAATGTTCATTGGAAGTTTACTGGTATCTTTCCAAAGTTCATATGACCGTGAATTTGGTGTTAAAGGTAATTCCTAAATAACATATTGATACATATTTAATCATTTAAAAAAAAAACAATCTGTGGTAGAAATTTTTCAGAATTTTCTCTGAAAAACTCAATTCTAAAATTCTAAAGACTTTTTTTTAACAAAAGTCCGAAAAATCTCCACCGAGAAATAACTTTCCGAATTTTTTAAAATTTTTATTTTTTTAGCGGGAAATTCAAAAATTTAAAAGTACTAATAGTTAATATAAATGTCAATGTCAATTTTTATCCTTAAATTCATTTCTATTGCATAGCTTTAGGAAGTCAATTGATAATTTTTGTTGATAAGTTTATCTATTCAATGGTTTTACTGTAGATTATATGTAGTAAATATTTGTATCGTTTTGGTT
Source organism: Microplitis demolitor (assembly GCF_026212275.2). NCBI lineage: Eukaryota > Metazoa > Arthropoda > Insecta > Hymenoptera > Braconidae > Microplitis > Microplitis demolitor. The sequence continues at coordinate 16,531,507 of NC_068553.1, forward strand.
ATTAAATTGTAAGATAAATTATTTTATTGATATATTGAGAATGAATACATTGAAGCTATTGAAGAAAAATCGTTTTTAACAAATCATTTTAAATACTAGATTATCTGTTTTAAATCTAGGGCAAAGTTTAAAGTTTACTTTAGAATAGTCTATTGATATTTAATGTCGTTCAAGATAAACTTTTATGTCAGCATTCAGATTTTTTTTTAGAGAATTTATACCGCAGAGATGCACGCGCACTAGCTTTGATTTTTTTTATCTTGTCCAAATACGTTTCAATAAATTACGGAAGTTCAAAAATCTGTTTTAAAAAATTAAAATATAACATCTTATTCATGTCAAAATTTTTTTTAACCTTTTCCAAATTTTTTTTATATGGCAGGGGGGGGGGAGGTCACCAGTCTTTAATTATTCACCTTTAAACACTAGAACTTATCTTAGACAATTAATCCTTCAAACTAATCTCAAAATCTCGTTAATCATAAATTAAATCATACAAAATTCTCATATATTTTTATCATAAATTTCGTGGCAAAAATTTACAAAAATCTACTTGACAGTTCATCAATTAGTCATATATTTAATTCGTATAATTATATCGACTCTATATAATTTCTAACTACGAGCGAAATTTTTTAACTTTCGCCACCTAGCGGAAACTTTTAAAACTAAAAATTAAAATAAATTTAAAGAATGCCCGAATGATAAACAAATGTCAATTTACGGTCAATAAAATACAAATTTTTGAATTTAAAAAAAATTTTTAAATTATATTCTTGAATAAAAATAATATAATAGTAATTTAAAAGTCTGTTGTGTTCAGTCGCTGGTCTATCGGGCTCAGAATTGATTAGTCGAGTTTAACAAATGTAAGATGGTAATTGAATTAGAAAAAGCAGTAACAGTCATGCATGTGAGTCAAGTCTGAATGCGATTGTCGTTTACTTTTGAATACTTATTGTCAATTTAACCATACAATCCCTTAATAATAATCCCGTAGCTTTACATCAATCTTTTAATAGAATCAAGGCCTTAATTAAAAAAAAAAATACATAGATTTATATTATTGCTCACTTACTTTTTTTAAAATCCCATCGAATATTAGCTGCCACGTGCAACTCAAAAGACTCCCAACAATTAAACATATTAATCCAATAACACCCAGCGCCACTGTTTTATTAGTCCAGGGTCTCATTTTATTAAATATAACTTGTCTCGTTAAATAAAAAAGTTATTTTTTTTTATTTTTATTCTATCTGCCGTTTCTCCAGCATGTGTATACACTTAATATAGATTTCTGTCATATATTGTACACTTTTTTTTAATAATGCGTCTTCCTTAAAGTGACACAATCATATAATCGTAACCCCCCGCCGGTCAAACCGATTGGACTCCGGGTTATTTTATTTTTTTTCTTCTCTTCTCCTCCTTAAGCTCTAAAAAAGATAAAATATATCTAATCTCATATATTATTATTATTATTTGTACTATTATTTATTCAAAGCATCAATACATTTTTTTATTTATTTAAATAATTTTTTTTTTAACGAATGTTTAAATTAATTAGTGATATAAAATTTACGACTTTTTTTTTTAAATTTAATTAGTCATTGATAATGATAAAAATAAAGTAGAGATAAAATTTTTTCGTTTTTTATTTATTATTAAATTTCTTGTTCATATGTATAATATATATTTATATATACAGTGAAATGTGTAAACAGTTGTATAAACTTAATAAATGAGTTACTCTGCGCGAATAGTAGAATGATTTGTCTAAACTTAATATCAGCGTAAGCAGTTTTTATCCATTTTATCTTCTGCATTCATATATCAGTCTATATATATTTTTTCTGTTGTTTGACATTTTTATGCTTGAAAAGAAGTTTTTTTTTAATCTTGATAATTTGAAATAAAACAAAATTTAGAAAATTTTCAAATTTTAGTATCACAATTTTTTTTTCTAAAATATTAATCAAATTCAAAAAAACCCGCGCGCGCAGTAAGTAGAGTTTTTTCCACGGAGTGATTTCGGAGTCTGGATTTTTTTTTTTTTCAGGGTCTTAATTTTAAAAAGTACAAAATTTTATAAATTTTCAAATTTTAGTATCACAATTTTTTTTTCTAAAATATTTTTCAAATTCAAAAAAACCCGCGCGCGCAGTAAGTAGAGTTTTTTCCACGGAGTGATTTCGGAGTCTGGATATTTTGTTTTTTCAGGGTCTTAATTTTAAAAAATACAAAATTTTATAAATTTTCAAATTTTAGTTTTTTTTCTAAAATATTTTTCAAATTCAAAAAAACCCGCGCGCGCAGTAAGTAGAGTTTTATTCCGCGTAGTAATTTTGGAGTCAATGAATATTTCTTTTTACATGCATTCATTACGGAGTCAAAATAGAATAAATTTTTTTTCTAGTGTCTTAATTTTAAAAAATCAAAAATTTAAAAAATTTTCAAATTTTAGTATCACAATTTTTACTTAAAATTTGGAGTTTATTTTGAGTCTGACTTAACTTCGTTGTTTAAATTTTTGAATTTAAAAAAAACCGCGCGTGCAGTAAATAGTTTTTTTTTGCGGTAATTTCAAAGTTAATGGATATTTTATTTTAATTAGCATTCACTTCAATTACGGAGTCAAAGTAAAATGAATTTTTATTCAATAAAAAAACAAAAATTAATCAGTATTAATAATTTTTCCTCTAGAAAAAAAAACTTAGCTGTCAAAAAAAGATCCAGAGAAAATTGTAAAAAATCGATCTCACAAAATTATAAATAAAAAAATACATAAAAATAAAAAATTGCACTTTGTACATCAACGTAATGACTAATGTACAATTATAAAGATTTCTTATCTTTATGCATCGTTAATTTAACTAGACATTAAAATAATTTAAAAACAAATACAAACTATAAAAAAAAAAAAAAAACAATTCCTTTTTTTTTTTTTTTTATAATGTTTCTAATAACTATAGTGACGTTAAATAATCATTGATAAATTACTTTTTTATATTAAAATTATTATCAAAGTATACAAAATTACAAAAGATGAATCTGCAAGATTTTACGATAGAATTATATTAAACAGTTAATGAGTTTAAAAATAAAAAATTTGTAATTTATGTTTTTTAATTCATTAATTATTCAATGAAGTAGTAAGTCAACATATTTTTAAATTTATCATATATATTATTATTTATTAATTTTTCTATTATATAATAAAACTTTTTACTCCTTTCTTTTTTTCTCTACACATATATATATATATATATATATATATATATATATATATATATATATATATATATATATACACATACATATATATAGACATATGTATACATCCATAGATATACACATATATATACATTTACATATGTATACATCTATACACATACACATATATATACATATGTGTATGTATATATACATATACCCTCATATATATATATATATATATATATATATATATATATATATATATATATTTATAAATTTAAAAAATTATCAGTAAAATATATGAGTAAGAAACCCTAGTTCACTGCCTTTAGATCACGTGTCGGTAAAAGAATTAAAAAAAAAAAAAACCGATAAAATAGACATAGACTTCGTAAGTTTATTCTTAGTTAGACATTCTTATTTCAAATTAAGATCACTTATGACCCTCTTTATATACATATTAACTATTTATTTGATAATAAAATTAAACAAATACTTTCTCTTAAATATTTAATCCAAGTAAATAAAATTTATCATAATTTAAATAAATTTATGTTAACATACATTTTATTAACATTTTGTATAATCACACTAAAATTTTGAAAATTTAAATAATAAATAAAAATAATTGTTTATCGACCTTGGAAAAATCTAACAATATACTGATATTATGGTATGAGATAATTTTTACATACTTTCGCTCGTTTCGTTTTTGTGAAAACCTGTTTTTTTGAATGTTTTTAATACACCATTTATATTCTAATGCGTAATCTAACTTACGAGTAATTAGTTTCCAATAAATTATTTTTTTTATTCATAGACCTTTACAAAAAACTTTCACTTTTCGTTTGAACATTTCTTGGGTCCCTTTAAATATTTAAAAACTACAAAACAAGATTTAAAAATTTCCATGGTCTTAATCTGTAATAATTTCCCCCGTTTTTTTCTAAAAAAAACCTCGAAACCCAAAATTATAACGAGGCTCAAATAATCTAGCAATCTACATTTCATTTTCCAAAATTTTTCCTTTGTTCAAAAAACCCTGAACAAAGTTTCCTCTACTGCGCAAGTGCAACCAGGATCTAACGTTCGTCGTCTTTAGTGTGATAGAGAAAAAAAGTTAGGCTTCTTAACAATTTTTAAAAAAGTCTATTCCTTCCTTCTTATACTATATATACATATATATCTATATATATATATTTTTTTTTTGTTAATGTATAGTACGATCCATGCACATGCTAGTAAATAAACGTCACTACTACTAATGTATTAAATAACAGGGGGAAGAAAAAGGGGGAGGGGATTCTTTGTCCCCCTTAGAATCATCCCCCTAAAGAATTTTTTTTTTCTCTACTCCGTTTTAAAAATTTTTACCTGCTATTTATTATTATTATTATTATTATTAATAAAAAAATTTACTTACAAATAAAAATGTTGAATTAAAAAAATAGTAAAACCGGATGTTATCGGTAATTAATAAAATGACATTAACTAAACATAAATGTATATAAATGTATATGTACTACAAAAAGTATGTATTAATACAAACGATGAAATTACCGGCATTATCTTAATATGTATATGTATATGTATATATGGGAGCTGAGAAGTGAAATGACTAAAGTGTGTGAATATGAACACATTACACGATACACGAGATCCAAACCCGGTTCATAACACGAACTTACTATTCTGATCGACACGAGGATAGACAACAAAGAAACTGAGCGACCGACTCGCCGGATTCGACTGAAACTGAACTGATATATGTGAGCACAATATGAGCCGGTAAACTCCGATGTGGTAGGGAGTGAAGCCTGTTTAAATTTACGATAGACGATGGCACTCTTTTACGGCAGTTTCTGTAGAAACTCTGTTGATAATCTAGCTTTTTGTTATTTTGTTATAAATAATTTATAAACTGACGAAAGTTTATTCAAATTTTTGCGGGAATCGATGTAATTAATTTTTTTGGTAATTATTTATTAGTATAATTGATGTTTTTTTTTATATTATGCTTTGTGACGTTTATTTAAATTTTTAATTTTAGTTAATTAATGAATAAATAAATGGAAGTTATTCAAATTTAAATTTTGGTTAAAAAAACGGCAAATATCAGGTGCCGAAGTTTACAGATTTTTATTTTTAAATTGATGAAAAAAATGTAAAATATATTTCTAGGAAAATTGACTTCAAATCGCTACTCGTAAATTTGTTGCCTTGAAATCGTCTCCCTGGTGGAAATTTTTCAGACTTCTGTCTTAAAAAGTCTTTGGAACTCTGAAAAAGTCTTTAAAACTCTAGAACTGAGTTTTTAAGACAGAAGTCCGAAAAATTTCCACCAGGGCTATTAAACGGTTCTGCTTTAATTCGATCCATGTCAATGTACACCAACTCCAAAAGTCAGTTTTTCACTTTTTTTTACATATTTTTGGTAATAGTGAAGAAACGGCTCATTTTACGAAAAATATGTATAGCATCAATCTTTTAGGAAATTTTGTCCTCTACAAAATTGCTTATGTCACTTTTATTGCTAAAGTGCACTGTTTATAAGATACAAGCAGTTGAACATTTACAGCAAAAAAAATTTTCAAGCTAACAGTAGAAAATAAGTAAGAGAAGTGGGGTAAAATGGGTTCTCAAACGCGTAGGGGTCCATTTTGCCCTTAGGGTCCCATTTTGCCTCCTTTCCTTTACCAACATTAAATAAATTTTAAATCAAAGTTTACATCGTAAAAGTAATTGTACGCAACATTACGAAATTCTCGAAATGAAGGAAAAGATTCCAGGCTTAGAGGTAACACTCGAGATACGAATCGTAGATTCAATGGATGATTAATCATGTGATGCTAGATGAGTAGTAGATAAACGTAATAGTACTAAATCAATCACTACTTTTATAGTTTTTGAATAAGTTGTATCGAGCCGATTGACGTAAATGTGAACGTAAAAGATTTTCAAACCGAAAATCAAAACAATACTCTGACCCATGTCAAGTGTTTTTTTAAATTTTGAAACAAAAAAATACATATTTTAAGGCATGAATAAATTATTGAAGTAAATGAAAAAAATTTAATTCTTACAATCTGTACAAGGAAAGGAATAATTATAAACAAGATAAATATGCAAATTTGTATATTTTTTTTATAAATAAATTTTTAACTGAAACTTAAACTCAATACACTTGACAGTGAATTTTTTTTTAAATTTTTATCCTAAGTCAAGATTTAAATACAATAGTAATACTTTAAGTATATTAAAAATATATACATTGGTAAAATTTTTCAGAAATAGAAAAAATTTGGAAAATCAAACGCAGTGTAAAAAAAAATTTGTTCTAAAAATATTTCTAAAAAAGTTCATAAACGTGAAATTCTAAATTTGAGACAATTTTGAATTTTGAGTTGATCATTTTTTGAACTTTGAAAAAATAACACTTAAGCTTATGCTTAGAAAATGCAAAAAAATGTCCCTAAAAAGCACTCAATTGAAAATACTTTTTACGCTTAAGTGTTATTTTTTCAAAGTTCAAAAAATGATCAACTCAAAATTCAAAATTGTCGCAAATTTAGAATTTCACGGTTATGAACTTTTTTAAAAATATTTTTAGAACGAATTTTTTTTACACTGCGTTTTTTTTTTTCCAAATTTTTTCTATTTCTGAAAAATTTTACCAATGTATATATTTTTAATATATTTGAAATATTACCATTGTATTTAAATCTTGACTTCGGATAAAAATTTATTAGGGTAAAAAGTATTTTCAATTGAGTGCTTTTTAGGGACATTTTTGTGCATTTTCTAAGCATAATTAAGTCGATTTTAAAATTTTTGCTGATTTGAAAAAAAAAAAAAAAAAAACAAAACAAAAAAAAACTTTAAAACCCATGTTTTTTGACTTTTTATAAAAACTTTTCAAAAACGAGGTCTGTAGATAAAATTTTTTTTTCAGTTCCAAAAATCATCAATTCAAAGTTAAGAATTGCTTCTAATTTTGAAGCTTACTGTCATGAGTTTTTTGGAACACTTTTGAAAGTAACTTTTTTTACATCGGTAATTTAAGTAATCTTCAAAATTTTGCTTTTTTTTTTATGAATTCATTTAATGATTTGCTCTTTCTTATGTCATAATTATTGTGAATTAGTTTCAGAATTGTTTCTAGTTTTCGAAAACATTAATTTTTTTTGTAAATTTACAAATAAAAACTAGTTTCAAAACTAAAATTTGAAATCCGGCCAAATCATAACAATTTTAAAAAAAAGTTATTCGATTTACAGCTTTTTAAATAGGAAAAATTTTAAATGTAAAAGGAAGTAGGGGAAGGGGCAGGGCCCAAAATTTAAGGGGCCCATTTTGCCCCCCCCCCCCCTCCCTCCTCTACTTAAAATGAATATTAAGGACTCAAAGTTTAAGGAAAATTTTTTTTCCATGTTAACAATGACATTTAGGTGTGTTAGCGAAAAAAAAAAATGTTCGTTTCAAACAAAGCACTTTGACGTAAAACTGCCAATAATTTATTTATTTAATTGAAACATTTTTATTGATAATGTCATACATATGGTTTTCATATTTTTTAGTCTTATTTTCTTAAATTATTTCTATTTCTGTGGAATTTTCCCAATTTTTTTTTATATTTCCGTGTAAAAAAAAAATTGGTAAAAAAAAGGTTAAAAAAGTGTTGACTATTCTAAACTTCAAAACGTGACACAACGACGAACTTTTTTTAAACTTGAAAATTCATACTTCCATAAGATTTATGTTTTTTGGAATTATTTCAGAGGTTCAGTGAATTACTAATTTTCTTCTTAATGTTAAATAAATTATTATTAACTTGAAATACAAATTCATCAGTGAAATAAATATGGCATTGAAGCCACCTATCGGGAACTTGTCAAACTAAAAAATAAAAAAACACCAAAATTAATAAAAGCCAACTCCAAGTAGTATTTAAAACTCTAATAAGCAATAAACTAAAAAAACATTCAACTAAACTCTTCTTCAGCCGTTCGATGCTTGAATAAAAATTCAAAAATAAAATGATTCGCGCTTCGGCTCTTAAGGTCTCGCGTTTGCGCGGCGGCTTATCAACAAAAGATCAAAGAAATTTCTCAGTAACCCGCGGAGTAAAAAAGTAAAAAAACAAAAAACAAAACAGGAAAAAATAAGACCTGTCATTTTGACATTTCAAGGTTAGATTTTTCGATATGGAAAAAACGCGATATCTTAATCACTCAAAAATTTACAAAACAATGTGACTTAAATAATTTAATCTAGAGGCTCAATACAAACAAATACACAGTACATATCCAACAATGGGTTAGACATATCTCAGTTAGACGACAAATATTTATTTATAAAAAAAGTAGTAAAAGCAACAAAGTTATAAAAAAATATATAATGTAAACAATGCGTTCTAAATGTCTGCTATTATTTCTACTTTGTTTAGTAGGAGTAACAATATTGTTTATAACCATCAGTAATCAGCATCCCGCGATACAAAATTTAGTCACCGAAACGCATAAACAATTACGAAGCTTCCAGGTAAATTTTACTATTCATTCCACTGTTAAAAATCGGGAGTGAATTCGGAGTGATTAAGGATTTTATTTAAATTTGCATTCAAATTTGGAGTTCACTCCGAAAATTTTTTACAGAGTATAATTACATGTATGCACTACTATATCATATGAATAAATATTAGACTGATTCAAAAAAATCGAATTTTTTTTTTAATTTCTCGGAGTCTATTAAACAGTTGTAGAGGAGTGAAAAAAGATGCCTAAGATGAGCTCTTAATATTAAAATTTAGAGGTCGCTAATCGCAATCTTCTATTTCCCATTTAAATAACATGGAAAACAAAATTTAAGTTTGGAATTTTATACTGGCAATGGCTCATTGTATAGATAAGCTAAGGATATGATTTTGTAGGGAATTAAACGCTCTACAAAAAAAGTCTCTTATAATTTTTTTAAAATTTCATCTGTTGAAAAGTTATTGGAGCTTGAAGTCAAATTTCGAGTAAATTTCGAGATCTTTTTACTTTTCCGGCGAAACTATCGGACTTGGCAGAAAATTTCATAGGACATTTTTTGTAGACAATTTCATTCCTGATAATTTACCTCTGATAAAGTTTTTCAAAATTCCGCATTGTTTTCTAGTTATTTCCATTTTATTGTCAAGCTCTTAATAAAAGCTGTGTTCTGATTGATTTCAAGATCTTGAAATTAAAATGGAAATAACTCGAAAACAATGCAGAATTTTGAAAAACTTTATCAGAGGTAATTTGTCAGAAATAAAATTATCTACAAAAAAGGTCTTATGTCATTTTGTGATAAGTCTGATAGTTTCGGCGGAAAATTAAAAAGATCTTGAAATTTATTCAAAATTTGACTTCAAGCTCCAATAACTTTTCAACAGATGATTTTATCAAAAAATTATAAGAGACTTTTTTTGTAGAGCGTTTAATTCCCTAGAAAATTATGTCCTCAGCTTATTTTTACAATGAGTCACTGCCGGTATAAAATTCCTCTCTACAACTGTTTAATAGGTTTCGAGAAAAATTCGATTTTTTTAATCAGTCTAATAAATACAATAATTAAAATTTCAGGAAAATTTAAAAGATGTTGAAGAAAAACGTCTCGTAACAGATTCAAAATATTTAGCGCTTTTAGGACTCGACAAACAAACGTCATCAGGCGCAACCATAACATTACCAAGTACCCAAAATAATATTACGATTGTAACATTACTGAGACCTGGAAATGAGCTTAATTTCTACGGTTTTTTGAAAAACGTAACTCATTTTTTGCCAAATAATAATATTGTTATTTATGCCGTCAGTTTAACTGACGACGCATTACAAAATTTACGCGGTTATTGCAATTCTACAAAATGCAATATTTTGACATTTGATTTGAATCCTTTTCCAAATCATATTGAAGATGATCGATTGCATGCCTATCGGCCTCTAGTCATACAGGTAATTTTTAATTAATTAACTAATTAATTAATTGACTGATTAATGAGTTTGTTTTCAGACAGCATTAAATACTCTAGGCAATATCTTATATATGGACTCAAATATTCGTATAAATAATACTGAAGTAGTTAAATATTTATTACCAAAGTATGGAATACTTACGTGGCCAACAAATCACGCAATTAGTACATTAACGCACCCGAAAATGTATGAGTACTTTCATTCAAATGCTGAAAGTTATTTCTTCCTACCGTTAATTCATGCGTCGCACATTATTATTAAAAATAGTTACGATATTAGGGAAAACATTATGCTGCCTTGGGTGCAGTGCGCACTTACCCGGGATTGCATTAGTCCCATAGGTAATTCATTAATTACTTTCTGTTTATTTTAATTACTATAAATTTTTGATATTTTATCTTTATCTTAGATAAAAATTATGATTGTGGTTAAACTACTGGGTTATGTAAAAAGTCATAAGAACCTTTTTTGTAGGAAATTTAATTCTCTACAAAATTATCTGTATACATTTTTGTCATATCTCTGATAGTTTAATCAGAATTTTAATTTTAAGTTTTTGAAAAAATTATGGTGACTGAAAATCAAATTTTGACGTTTTTCTTGAAATTTAAATATTGTGTAAACTAATGAGTTTGGGAAAAAAATGAATGAATACTTTTTTGTAGAGAATTGAATTTCCTAAAAAATTGTTCTAGTGCATTTTTGCCGTATCTCAATTAGTTTAGTCGCAATTTAAATTTTAAGTTTAAAACTACTAGGCTTCAAAGTTTCAATTTTGTATATTTTATATTTATCCAGACAAAAATTATAATTGTGTCTAAACTACTAGGTTTATGTAAAAAGTCATGGGAACTTTTTTGTAGGAAATTTAATTTTCTACAAAATTATTTCTATACATTTTTGTCATATCTCTGATAGTTTAATCAAAATTTTAATTTTAAGTTTTTAAAAACAATTATGGTTACTCCAAATAAATTACACGTTTTTCTTAAAAGTGAAATATTATTCAAGCTATTGACTTTAGAGAAAAAATGAATAAATACTTTTTTGTACAGAATTAAATTTCCTACAAAATCATATCAGTATACTTTTACCATATCTCTGATAGTTTAGTCAGAATTTTAATTTTTCCGTTTAATAAAAAATTCCGGTTACTCCAAATAAAATTTTGACGTTTTTCTTAAAATTGAAATAGTATTTAAACTATTGAGTTTATAGAAAAAAAGAGTAAATACTTTTTTGTAGAGAATTAAATTTCCTAAAAAAAACTATCAGTACATTTTTGCCGTATCTCTATTAGTTTACCCGTAATTTAAATTTAAAATTCAAAACTACTAAACTCCAATTAATTACCGCCTCTAAATATTTGAATTAATTAACACTATTAATTATATATATTTAAATTACAGGAGCTCAATCAGTAGGATGTCGATTCAATAAAAAGCCACAATATCGTTATTCAGGCTGCCACTCATACGACACGTCGGCACTGAATATCGTTCTTGGTCGTTATTTTAATTTTGACGAATCGCGTTACATTAGTCAAGAACGCGAGTCTTGTTTTGTTGAAATAAAACCTTCTGAAATAACTGACGAGTATTTGTCAATTACTCGGCAAAATAATACCACCGAAATAAACCAGAAAAATATTGCTATCATCGACCCATAACTTTATTTATAAAAAAAAACCCATGATATTAAAAAAAGCCAATTAAATAATTAAATAAATTAATTACAATTAATAATTATGTCTAATTAATTTTTTACCTTAAAAAAAATTTCTATTGTCTTTTGTTTAAAAAATTTTTTTTTAATTGTCAAACTTTTAATTAAAAAAATGTAAGTAAATTTCTATTAATTAATTAATTAATTAATTGCAATTAATGATTAATTATTTTTAGGTTAATTAATGGCGGACAGTAATAAATTAATTAATAATAATTTATGTGTAGAAGATATTTTAGAAATTAATTCATTGCCGGATATTTCATATGAGTAATTAATTTTTTTTAAAGGGATTAATTGAAGTAATTAATGGTCATTAATATTTATTAATTGGGTTACAGTTTGACGGAGAGACGCTGCATTAATTCGGCAATTTATGCGGAGTCGGTAAATAATTTACATGAGAATTTTGATAAAATTGATTTGAATTCAAATGGCGGGGAATTTAAAAATGAAAAACGCGATCTGACTAATGGGTTGCCGAGAAGTTTTATTGAAAATCCTTGTAATAATTATAGTAATAATGATAGTTGGAGTAATTATATAAATAATGAATTATTGAATACTTATCGCTGTAACTCATTGAGTTCATTAACGTCCTCGAGGCCGTCGATAAACTCCACGAAGTCAAGATCCACCCGAGTTGAGCGACGTTGTAAAATTATTAATGATTCTAATGATTTTTGTTTTGATGGTGATCAGGATGAAGTCCAGAGGTAAAAAAAAATGATTTTTTTTTTTTAATTATTTTTGGGTATGATAAGGGATGGGGGTAATTTGGGCCACGTGAAATTAATTAAAAAAATTTGGAATTTAAAATTAGCCGAAATTTTTTCTAAAATTATTTGAATTAAAGTTTGTAAATTATATAATTTTTTTTGTGGGTGATTTTGGACATTTTGGACGTGATGGGGTAATTTGAGCCACATAAAGTTAATGGAAAAAAAAATTTTAAATCCAAAATTAGTCTGGAAATTTAAAAAAAAATTAATTTAATTAAAATTTTGAAATTTGAGTTTTTTTGTGCACTTAGAGTATGATGAGGTAATTTGGGCCACAGAAAAATAGTAAAAAAAAAAATTTTTAGTTTAAAATTAGTCTCCAAATTTTTACTTGAAGAATTTTACTAAAATTTTGTAATTTAAATAATTTTTTTTGTACAGTTCAGGCGTGTTGGGGTAATTTGAGCCACATATAATCAATAGAAAAAAATTTTAAATTCAAAATTAGTCTTAAAATTTCTTCAAAAATAATTTAATTAAAATTTTGTAATTGAAGTTTTTTTTGTACGGTTAGGGTTTGATGGGGTAATTTGGGCCACAGAAAAATAGTAAAAAAAAAATTTTTAGTCAAAAATTAGTCTCCAAATTTTTACTTGAAGAATTTAATTAAAATTTTGTAATTGATATAATTTTTTTTTTTTTTCGAGTAGATATTCAGTAAATGGTTATAAAGTAGTAAAAATATCAACATCACTACCAAACTGTACTTCAAAACGCCCTCAATCATCATCGGGTAAGAAATTAGCTTACGATGACTGGATTGAAAAGAAAAAAAGTGAAATTTTAGAGCAGAAAAAAAAAATCGCTGAAATTGAGTTGAACAAAAAAATAGAGGAAGAAAAACTACTGAAAGAAAAAAAAGAGCGTGAGAAGAGAGAAAGGGACAATTTTAAGTCGTGGGTCGAAAAGAAGAAACGAGAAGATTTAAAGAAGAAATTAATCGCTGAAAAGGAAATGGAAATCGAGTCGCGGCTGGAGGAAATCGAGGCCAAGACTGTCGTTGCGAAAGAACTTTATTTAAAGCAGTGGTGTAGGAAAAAAGACAAAGAGCTTAAAAGTAACTGAGTAAATCAATAAATTAATTAATTAATAATTAGTAAAATAATTAATTTATTAAATTACATGATTTAAAGTGCAAATGAATGAAAAAAAATTAAAAACCCAACAACTGGAAGCTGAACAAAAAAAAAGGTTTGAAGAAAGTGTTAAAGCATTTGAAAAATGGCGGGAGAAAAGTAAAAAATGTCCTAAACCTGCTACTCAAGGTCTTTTACGTAAGTGATGTCGAATTTTACTGTCGGATTCCATTATCTCGGAATTCCCCTCAATCCTGATCCCCACTACGAGCTACGCTCTTACCCAATTCTATACATTTGTATGTACGTCTATATTTATATATGTATATGTAAGAGCGCATGCGTGTAGTTTACTCTTTAAAAAAGGGGCATTCGATAAGTTGGGATTCCCAGGAAATTTTTGCTTTTCCGTAGACTGAGCCCAGGTTAATGGAACTCGACTGTTTTTAGTTCAGAAGTCAGTTGGTACAAATTTGGTTGAAGGTTATGGTGTCACTTGCAAACACATCCCATGATAAAAAAGTCATAACTCTAAGGGTGGATGAGAAAAAAAAATATTGTCATCCCAACAAGAGAATGGACTTCGGATGTCGTCGGTTTTTACTCCCACTCTAGATGTTTTGTGTTAAATGTCCTCCCACTTTTCTGTGCGCATGCGCAGTTCATAAATATTCGGTAGTAGGGCCAATTTCCGAGGTCTATTCTCGGGTAGTTCCGGGAACATTCCGAATTGAACCTGGAACCTGGAATCAAAAATTATTCTGCTACTTGACTGCTTGTTGGTAATGATGACAGTGGCGCGAAAAAGAGAACTAGTGAGCATACTAAAGTGAATTTTGAGAAACGACCGGATACGTATCCGACAAAAGACATAGTTCATGGAACTATACATGTCTGGAACTACCCACCTCTAATTCTCTTACTGGGACCACAATAAAAACATCCTCAAAAACAGATTTTCGCAAGCATGTGAAAAAACTTACAAGCAAAACTATTGTGATTTAAAGTACATGTTATGAAATTTAAATTTTGCTTACTATTATTAAAACTTTTAACGGTTCAATAATAAACATATTACAAGAAATCTACTTTTCGGCTGCCGAATGTCTTTTTTTATTTCGGGGATGTATGAGGGTAGCATCGTAGACCTTCAACCAAATTTGCACCAACTTTCCAGAAATGTCTCCTATTTTGTAATTTCGAGTGGACAAATAAATTTTTTTGTAAATAGAAATTTAATCTAATAATTAATTACAGCTCATCAACAAGCGACTCCTGCGTATGTTAACCCCGTGCCTTGGGTTGATACCACAGAGGAAGAAATTAATTTGTCTTGAAAAAAAAATAATTTATTTTCAGGTACAGAAAATTTTTTTTATTATCAATACATAAATCAATAGTAATTGATATAATTATATATTATAAATAATTAAATAAATAAATATATTTGTTGATAAAAAATATTATTTAGGCATCGTTTGCTCTTCGTCTTGTAATCTTTGAATGTCCGTTTTATCCATAAAATAATAAGATGGCTGCCGTGATTTCTTAAACAAATTAATTATTTTTTAATTACATATATTATAAATATACACATATATAGTCAACCTGAGTAATTTTCACGGTGGGGTAAGATAGACATACTAAAAAAAATACTAAAGATTTTTTTAGTAACGATAAAATTGCGCGTTAGCTTTTGAAACGTTCGCTAATTACGCGAGTGAATAAGAAATTAATCAGATTGACTAATTATTGTATAGTTTATTACTTACGATGTCTTTTTGGATTCGTTTAGCACCGGATTTTATTAAAATACTCGTTACTATTTCAACAGAAGGCACTCCCATGGCATAGTGTAGAGCCGTTCTTTCCATCTTAATTTAAAATATATTTTATTTATTAATGCATATTTTTTTTTTTTTTTAATTAAGGTCTGATATTAAAAATTTTTTCTCTGTTATTTAAAAGAAAACTGGGTAAGATGGGGCAGCAGTTTTTTTTCTATACAGTCGACTCGTCATAAGCCTGGTCTAGGGTACAGGGTAAATTTTTTTTTAAATTTCAGTCTTCCCGTGCATTTAGTTTTGTTCTCGACTACTCGTTATAAGCCTGTGTTTATTTTATATAATTTTAAACGTCATATTTACGTTTTGTCACATGCGCCAGTGTCCCGGTTTTTCTAGTGCTTATAGCGCTAAAATAAATACTTATCTTTTTACACAAATAATAATTGTAATGTAAAAAATAATAATTACAAGGGTATTAATGAAAGTAATAATAATAATAATTGTTATTGATCAACATAATGCTCAATAAAACTTTTAAATTGTAACAGAAGCTTTAATTGTAATTAATCATTACAATTATCACCAATAAATAATATTTAACTTAATATTTATAAAATTATTATCCGCGAAAGATCGATAGTAAATTTTCATAATTAATTTAGATATTTTGTTGCTATTGTTAGTTTATAATTTATGTAATTTTAACGGAGGCTTATAACGGGATGTCTGCTACCAAACTCAAAAAAGTGGTTAAAGGTGCTGTTTGGACTCAGCTGCCGATTAAGGGGAAGAGGCTTATCGACTGTATTTTCGCGGGAAAAATTTTGAATAAAATTACACGGACTTAATTTACCAGTAAAAGAGTAATTAAAAAAAAAACTAATTACATTGTCCCCGATGCGTAAAGTCTCTGGATAATTTCCAGCAATATATCGAATGATGTCAACATGTTCTCCTAGTACTGCGATATGCAAAGAACATCTTCCATATGTATTTTTACCAATCGCGAACAAAGTCGATCCCCCAGGATTTTTTTCAAATATTTTTTTAGTCGATTCCAAGTCTCCGCCGCGTATAACTCGGTGTAATTCATCTCTCTGCGTCTAATTATAAATACAGAAAAAAAAATAAAATATTAAATTACTCCTAATCTGCATATTCTGACCACAACTCGCCTCTCAATAATTTATTGACCGATTCGTCCATTTTTTTTTTTTTAACCAGTTTTAAAAAAATTATCAGACTTCGCCAGCCTCGAAATTTATTTCTCAATTCTTATTTTCATTTCTTATTTTTTTTGATATTAAAAATCAGTCAATAATTTTCTGAGATCGAGATCGCCAGTAAAAAAAATTTCCTTTTTTTTTCACGTGACTCAAATAATTAAAAAAAATTTTTATTTACAATATAATTATCTATAGTTTGCAAAAATTGTACAGTAGGATGTCGATTTCGTTCAGCGGAAATGTCGACGATATTAACACCGTCATCCTGCGCGTCTAGAATATGATCGTAACCTTCCAGTAATAATTCCACTAATTTATCCGTCTCTCCTGCAATTAAAACAAAATTTAATTACCATTAACATAAAAAACAAGTAATTAATTATTGTTAGTACCCCTGGCCGCCAAGTAAACAACAAAACGATCGATTTCTTCTACATTATCATAAAAATTAGCTTCCTCAGCGACGTCGCGTGCAGTGCGATACAATTCGTCTCTTAGCGCGATATTTATTTGACGCTCTTGTAATAAATGAAAGAAACCATTTTTTGGGTGAGTTCTTACTGCTGAGTAGTGGATTAGACTCTGGCCATGTTCGTCCTTAAATAATTAATCAATATTAATCAATTAATTAATTTATTAATTAATTATTATAATTTAATAAATTATTTAATTACTCTAGAGGCTTCCATGAACGCAGACTCGGGTAATATTGAAGACTCGGGACTTTTCGGATAACCGTCGTCTAAATTACCGTTTTCTAAATCATATTTTTCAGTTGATTCTTCAGAAGTTATTATTAACACATCACTTTTCTATTAATATATTTAAATAAATTTATTTTAATCAGAACATTTTTTAAATTAATTCACCGCTACCTTTTTTAACTTTTGTTTTTGAGCGGGACCACTAGTGTGACATTTTGAAAAAATCATGTTTTTGCATATTGATTGCAGCTTCTTTTATACATGTTTATACGGACCATGAACCTCCAGTTTTTCGATCGAATCAAAAATTCGCGCGAAATTTAAAACTTTTTTTTTTAAAAACCCCGCCATTTTATTAAATTTTTGAATTTTCTCTTCACCCGAGGGTCATGTTACGGGAAATATCTTCTAGTTTGATAAACTTTTTGGTTTTTTTTATTTCCGGTACTGCGAAGGTCGCTGTCCCTGCAGCGGGGACTTTTTTTGAGCGGGAAATTGTGAATAACTCGCTGAATTTTTAATTTTTTTGTCCGAAAATTTTATCCTATATTCATTATATATCCACAAATATATCCTTAAAACATTAAAACATTCCATGCAATAGTTTTCTTTAAAAAAATTCCGTAAGATCATTTTTATTTCAGGCGATCACACTAGTGCTCCTCCTTAATGAAAATTTTTTGATAAAAAATTTTCCCCGTTTTTTTTTCTTGATTTCAAGAAAAAAACAAAAATTTTGAGATTTTCATTTTTTTCTTTGTAAAACTTCGACATTTTCCTCAAATTTTCCAAAATTTTCAGTAGGATTTTTTTCACTTGCTTTTTTTTCCTCAAATAAAAAAAAAAGTTAATTTATATTTTATATTTATGACTAAACTTTTTTCCTCTAAATTTCAAGGAAAATTTTTAATTGAGTAATTAAAGATAGCGGTTTAATTAAAGTAAAATAAATAATTAAAATTACCGGAGATGAATATTCATTTTCCTGACTTTTACTTGCAAAATTATTTAAATACGTTGCCAAGTACGTCACTGGATTTTGAGGCCGTTTGTCTACGACTTCAGTTAATCCTTTAATTAACGGTGCGCCCAATGCTGTTAATTAATAAATAAATATATCAATTAATTAATAAAAAAGTATAAAAATGCTTAAAAATTAATATTAACTTACAGGAAGCTAAATAACGTCCATCTTCTTCACGAAAAATCGGAAAATCTTCACCGTCGTCTAAACAAATAAATAAACTAATTAATTAATTAATTAATTAATTATTAAAAAATTTTTCAACACAAGATAAATTCATATTCCAAAGCAGAAAAGCTTTAAATCTTCAGCTCATAAGCTTGGAAAATTTATTTACGTGCAATAAAAAACAGAAGCGTGATTTTCAATCGATACTTAAAAATAGTTGGTAATAAATATTGTTAAGAATAAATATATAAAAGTATTAATTGGTAGTAGTAATAAGTAATTGACGATGACAGAGAGGTCAGATGATGAAACAATAACAATGTTGGAAAGATATGTGCGATTTTTTTTATCTTCTTGTGACAATGACTCGTGACAGACAATAAAAGCATCTAAAATATTTATTTTTAACGCTATTTTTTATTTTTGTTTCAAAATAAGTCAATTTGAATTTTCGCGGGCTTGGAAAAATAATTAATAGTCTATTTATTAATATTTTTTTTTGTAATTGTAATTGTAAAAAATGTAAAAAATGTCGAATTTTCCTTTGAAATTCTTCAGCATTTTTTTATCGCATATTTTTTGAAAAAGTTTTTGATCCATTGGAAAAAAAATTTCTAGCGAATTAATTGAAATTAGTCTGTATCCGCTCGGTACAACAAGAAAATTTCTACATTTCCCAGTGAATTTCCATATCAAAATTAAATTATTGTCCGTGATATTCAAAAAGATTTTTCTCTCGTTCATTTCCATGAAAAAAAAATTAAACCCTTGGAAAAATTGTTATTTAAAAAATTAATTAAAAATCGTCTTTGCCCGCTCGGTTTAAGTGACTTCAAAAAACGATTCAGTGTCGAAATAGTCTTATATTTATAATAAAATTTGTTATAACCTCGAAAAATTATAATTTACCAGAAATAGCTGCGCGCGCAGTTACAATTTTTCAAAATCTCGAGTTATAGCCTATAAAAAGTTAAGGATTTTCCCCGCGATTATTCTCCCTCTACTAGAAAATTTTTAGTTTTGCGCATGCGCAGAATATCATAATAGAGGGGGAAATAAAAATGGTTGAAAAAATCCCAAACTTTCTTCGACTATATAAAAATTTAATAATTTTCATGTCTATCTTTTCCTGATTTAAAATTTTGATCAGAAACTAAATCGTATTGAAATGGAAAATTTTTCTTTCAATTGAAATTTTCCCATTGAATTTAATCGGAAAAAATATAGACTTTTTAGGTTAATTTCCGATTGAGTCCGATTCAAATTTTCCAATCGAATTCATTCGGAAAATGAAATGTACTTCAGATTTCAATCAATTTTAGTCAGAAAATTCCAATTGAATCCGATTAAAAATTTTGAAGTCGCGCTTTTTAAATGTTTTTTAAAAATAGCGTTAAATAATTCAATAAAAAACACCAAAACTTTTAATCATTATTAATAATTACTAACCCAAAATATACTCCAGTAGTTTTTCCAGCCGCCATCAAAAATAAATCTACTATTTTTCAAAATTAAACTGACTATTGACCGTTGTCTGGATGAAGATAAAGATCTCACACATCTTTCCAATATTTTTACATATTTTTCATATATTTCTAACCTATTCTTATCACTATATATAATAATCCTAATATTCTTAATATTAACAAAAATAATTAATAATAAAATTGAGGCACTAAAATTATCACAGATAAATAAATTGCTATTTATTAAACATTAATATTAATATTTAATTAAAAGATAAATTTTAAAAAACAAATTATTAATTAACATTCGTAATATTTTGTCCATTACTTAAAATTACAAAGTATTTAGATAATTAAAAATTATTAAAATAAAATAAAAAATTTATCCCCTAAATTTTCGTGCTGACGATTTTTTCTTGAACATATTGACAATTAATGATGCGATATTCATTGAATTGCTTAAAATCATCTCTTTTTCCAATCCAATAATACTGACAACCGCGTTAATGAAATCCTGAAGCGTCTGTAGCTCAGTGATACTCAAACACTGCTGGTTACTCAATTTAAAAGTGTCACTGCGCATTGTCTCCATGGGCTTAAGGCCCCTGACAATACACAACTCTTTCAAATTATCCATTTTTTTGGACAGACCCTGGAGTTTTATAATGACACTGAACCTCAGAGTGTTTCCTACCGCGGAAGGTCTCGCGCTGAGAAACCCCAACTTCTTGTCCCTTTTGAACCTGAACTTTTTGTCCAAAATGGTCAAGATTTTAGCGATTCGGACATAGGTTTTTCCAATTTGCCCGGGTTTATTTTCGGAAGTGCATGCAATTATTCTCAAATGGTCCTGGACATTGACCCAGACTGCGACATCTCCTGCGCTGGCGACGTAGACCCCACGGCCGTAGGGCCAGTGGCGCCCATGCAGTCGTTTTTCGTCGCTCATTTCCGTTTCGTTAATCGGGACCAGTAACCCCGCGGCAGCGAGCCGCATTCTGATGTCACTGGGCCTCTCTAGGACTTCATTTAATGTGTAGTAAACTCCCCCTTCGTCTTCACTGCTGCCCTCTGCCATAATCAGGGAAACTTCGGCGCCAATCAGGACCCCGGTTATCTGTTTCTCCGTTTCCTCGAGTTGGTTTATCGTCAGGGTCAGCGGCAGTGGGAAGGCTTCCAAATTCCGACAGGCGTCGATGGTTCCAGCTGATATATATTTGCCCGTAGGGTCGATATCGAAGCCAGCGATCGCTGTTATGTTATCACTTATGTTGTCGTTTTCGTCCAATTCCTCGGGGTCGAAGAAAAAAGATGGCGGAGGTTGATCTGGAAGCTCCCCGGTTGCGGTCACGCAATGCAGGTTACGGATCAAAGGGTCAAGAAGCTCAGAAAATACGTAGTAACTTTCGTAATCTGGAACGACGACTATTCCGTCAAAATCGTTGTCAATATCTAGCATTGATCTACTACTACTAGCGCTAATTATTTGATTTGAGGAATAGCTATTATTGTTGTTAAGGGTTTGATATTTCTGCAAAGACGGCCAAATAACGTCAAAAAGATTGTGGTCCATGCGAGTCACACGGTGCTTGATTTTTTCAAATACTGGACGTTTCATACAACGTCGCAACATTGTACCGGCATTTGCTGTTGGTGTATTCGGCACCGAGTTCCTACGATTGCTGGCAAGTAGACGGAAACAACGCTCCAGCATTGTTAGGGTATCGGCTTCGTTTATGTCACGTCGTGATGAATATACGTCACCACCCGCAACTACATATCACAGGGTCATTTTTTTTATGTAAAAAATAATATTATTTCGAAAAATTTTAGGTCATGTTTTCTGAAAATTGCGGAATTGGATTTTAGATTAAATTTTTTAGTAAAAGCGTGAAAATTTTGAAAACTGTGCTTCCAATTTCGCAATTAGTGATTTTAAGATTACTAGACTATAGAAAATTATTATAAAATTACCTTTGTCGGTTAACATTTCGTCCGCGAGTTCTTCGCGAGCACCGAAATCCCGTAGAAGACGTTTGTGCGATAGGTCTTCCTGGTGATTGCGGTAGAAGTCGGCTTTATGCTCGAACTTGAGAAAACATTTTTAGTTATTAGGTGAATAGGGTATTTTTGATGAAAAGATATTTTTGAAGCTTACATTGTCTTTGGTGAGCGGGTTGGCGCCCAAATGGAGGAGTAGGTTGTAATAGTGACCATTGTCTGCTAAAGTTGCTGCGTAATGGAGGGCAGTGCGACCATCGACGTCAACTGCGTGAGCTGTTTCTGGAAACCTTCCCGCTAAATATCTAGATTAATAAGGCATTAATTAAATTTTAAAATTGTGGCAGTCTAGGGTTTGGTAAAAATTGTCTGAATTCAGGATTTTTTTCTTGAGTCCATGGAATTTGTATTGAATGAAAAATTTATTCAAATTATGGCGCCCGATTTGAATAAAAAAAATTTAGTTTTGAATTTTCATTGAGATTTTCATAATTTATGGAGTAGTTTTAGTAAAAATAGAAGATTTTTCTTCCAAAATTTCCACTAAAAAAAATAAATTCAAATATGGCGCCCAATTTCACTCAAAAAATTATCTCTAAATTTATGAGATTTTCATTTTGCAGAAATTTTATTAAAAACGGGAGACTTTTTCTACAAAATTTTCACTGAACAAATTAATTCAAAAAATGGCGCCCAAGAATTAAAATCTTTCCCAAAATGACTCATTTTCTTATGAAATTATCTTGACAAAAAGTCAATTTTCATTTAAAATTACAATTCCAATGAATAAACATGACCCAGAACGCAGCATTTCAATAAATCGACCTTGAAAAATTCTCTTTCGATTAATCGATTTGATGACACAGATAAGTAATAAAAAAACTCACATAAAACCTCTTTCGCGTCAAAAAAAAACATGAGCGCTCAGCAAAAACGTCATAAATGAGGGTAAATTACCTGATAATTGCCGTGTGTCCAAAAATGACAGCGACATGCAGAGGCGTCGCACCATGAGGCGAAGTATTGTCTCTAGCAATCGCGAATTTACGTCTGTCCAATGCGTTCTGCAAATCTCTCAGGTTTCCTTCTTTGGCCGCAATATGGACCGTGTGAATTTTGCCCTGGAACCACAACAAAATTTAAGTTTTACTTGGAAAAAAACAGTAAATATAAACAAACTACATACAATATATGAAGGAACATTATCGATGAATGCTTGGAGATCTGGATTTCCTGATTGCCTGCCCAGTAGACGTTTTCCTTCCCCATTGAGGACTAAGGCCGCGAGTTGTTCCATGTTACCATTCACCAGAAGATCTTCAACTTCAGGGTCATCGGGCATGCCCGCGTCGTTAAGCTCCGCTTCGGGCAGTTCTTCATGCTCGCCAACGATAACCTGAATGATATAGACCATAAAAAAGACAATATTACATAAACATTGTTATAATGCGCATGTACGGTTTCGTTACCGGGAATCGATATGTTATAGGTGTTTAGAAAATAGTGTATGTGTATCGTCTACTGCGATCTTGATATGATCTATACACGTAATGTGACATATAAATGCATGTACACGTGTCTAGAACTATCGATTTCTGTGGATTTGCATGTCCGTTTAAAAAAAAAATTAATACGATGTGCGATTTTGATGATTATGATAACTGATAAGGTTCTAAGGGATATCCAGTTTGCTTATATAATTAATTGGATATAAACTGGTTTTGGTTTCAAACAAATGTTTATTAGTTCATTGTTATCATTATTAGTACTATTTTTATATATTAATATTTTAAATATCGGTATAGGAATGCGCTATTAATTTTTGTAATTATGATCGGGTGGATTTTCATCCCACCTGATCTTCGTCGGCAGCTATTTCATCAACACCTGAATCTCCAGTACTTGGTTCATTTTTTTCTTCTTCATTTTCATTTTCATTTTCATTAGCTTCTGCTTCTGGTTCTTCTGCTTTTGAATCAGGTTCTGGTTCTTCATCAGGTTCTGGTTCCTCTGCATCAGGTTCTGGTTCTTCTGCATCAGGTTCTGGTTCTTCTGCATCAGGTTCTGGTTCTTCTGCATCAGGTTCTGGTTCTTCTGCATCGGGTTCTGGTTCTTCTTCATCAGGTTCTGGTTCTTCATCAGGTTCCGGTTCTTCTGGATCAGGTTCTGGATCATGATTTTCATCAGGTTCTGGTTCAGGATCAGGATCAGGTTCTGCCTCTGGATCATCTTCCGGTGCTGGTTCTTCGCCCTCCTGTTCTAGTAAATTGTTCTTAATTTCGTGTATTTTTTTTAAGATCATAACTTAAAATTATCGTCACCCGACTTTAATTTAAACCTTCATATTTATAATTTGTAAAAAAGAAAATAGATTCGTACCCCAATTACGTCCGAGCTTGAACTCTTCATCGTACTCTCAGCACTTCCAAAAGCGCTATCAGCAGGACTGCGTTTTTTCGAGCGGTTCGAGCTTTCGGACTCCAAAATTCTCCAGTCCCAATTTTTCGGGTACTCATTACCTGACACTCGGGGAGCATCGGGTATCACGACCAAATTAGACAAGTCAATGTCTCCTGGACGGTTTCTATAAAAACCAGCAGCTTTTTGTTTCTAAAACAATTGTCATCAATTAATTTTATTTTTCTAGGAAATCAGTCCGCTAATTAGACACTTATACTCACATTGTCTAGTTTACTTTCATCCGCGCCATACTCTACTAAAAGATCGTACATATCGCCGCCATCTTTTAAAGCCGCGGCGTAATGTAATGGCGTTTTACCCTCATTGTCTTGAGCTATAGTCGCTTGGGAAAACTTTTCAACGATTTCTGTCGCTATTTCTAAATGACCTAGACCTGCAGCCTATTTAAGAATTTTTTAAAATTAATTATTAATAGAAAACTTTCTAAATTAATTAATTAATTAATTAATTGTTACCTTATGCAAAGGATTTAATCCATTGTTATCTTTAGCCGAAAGTATTATCGGCGATACAGGATCAGCAATTTTATCTTGCAAAGTATTTAAATCATTTTTAACAACCGCTTGATGAATTTGCTTTATCGTAACCTGAAAAATTTTTTTATTAATCATCATACTGTCAAAAATTTTCCGAGTTTATAAGAAGTAAATGCGGAGCAGATGACTGCATATTTATTTAATTTTCTTAAAGTGAAATTTATCATAAAGTTGAGTTTATTTTTATATTAAAACTCAAAATCGGAGTGAATGGGGATTTAAATAAAATCTAGACCTCCGTTGAAAAAACAAACCTGATGGAAATTTTCCGAACTTTTTCTGAAAAAGTTCAAGAGTTCTAAAGACTTTTTCAGACAAAAATTTCCACCAGAAAATTTTCCGTAAGCGGAGTGATTTTTTTAAAAAACTCCAAAAGTTCTTGGCGGTAAATTTGAATTCAAATAAAATCCGTACTCCTGATTATTTATAATGCAGTGATTTGTATAAATAAAATAATAATTAATTGATTAATTTTTTTTTTTACCATAATAAAAGGAACAGCTTCTAAAAATTTTCTGACACGCGGATTGTTGCTTATTTCACATTGAAGTTTAGAGCCATGGCCTTCCCATAAAACTTGTTGCAGTTTTTTAATATCGCGATTATGGATCCATATTCTGATATTTGATGGCTTGACATCCAAAACTGAAAAGAAATTTTAAATAAGTAAAAATCATAGAGGGGAACTCGAATCGGCGACCTGACACTTGGAAATTTTCTTTGAAATTTGAAAAAAATTACTGGAAGTTATTAATTAACTTGTATTATAAATATAAAATTAATTATTTACATATTTTATATTTATATATAAGAATTTCCAACTGATAAATCTCACAAAAATTAAACTCAGTGTATCTAGAAAAATTGAAAAATAAAATTTTCTTGAGCCGAAAAAGAATTTTTGGCGCCAAGAATTTTTTCCATTTCAAATTAAAAAATTTTTTCCGCGCCAAAAAATTATTTTCAAAAATGACAAGTAATCTTATACGAATTAGTGAAACACTTATAAGATAAATAAAAAATTTCTATATTGTCCTTCGTAAAAAAATTACCCAAGGAATCGATTTCAGCAAAACTTGAATCTATAAAAAATTCATACCATCGATTTCCGCGGGGTCATTGGGAACATGTTTCTGGGCTTTTAATGCTACTTATAGTCTTACATTCATATATTTTTATATATATAACTTTCAAAGTGATAAATAATAATTTAAATTTCAAGGACAATTTTTCAGGTCATTGTAAAAGTGGATTTTTTAACCTTTTTTATACAGAAAAAAAAAGTTTATGGGTAATTAAATTTTAATTACCTTCATTTCTGTTTGAAAATTTATGCTCGTCCATTTTGTCGGGCTCAGATAATTCTATTTTATCAGCGCGCTGAAGATAGTAAGCCGCAGGATGTCCACGTTTGTCACAAATACTCGCGTCACATCCAGCATCAATTAATAAATCCCAAATGACTTCTGGTTCTTTGCAATTGCCGCAATAATGTAACGCTGTCCTGCCTTCCTTTTAATTGTAAAAAAAAATAATTGTTAATGATTAGTGTTAACAGCGGAGTATGTTAACACACTGACTATTTAAGTTGAAATGAAAATAACTGACATTGCTGAAGACGTTACTTTACCTAGAGCAATTTATATCATAGTTCTAGAGGTATAAAATAACTAAAGTGAGGGTAGAAGTAGAGTGGGGGTGACATAAGATTGGATTTGTACATGAATAGAAAACAAAATGCTTTTGATATTTGATGGAAAGGAGCAGAAGCTTCGATTTACCATTGATTTACCGACGGGAGAGACTGAAAACATGTGGTTACACTTTATGATTATACGAGTCACGCAACACTAAATTTCATTCGGAAAAAACTTATGCATTTATGGCTGGATATTATACTATAAAATTACGTATCATTTGTAGTAAAAAAGGAAAAAAAAAAAATTGAAATTTATTGTTTCTATTTAATTTAAAAATTTTCAAAAAAAAAAAAATTGAAAGTAAATTAGAGTTTTTGAAATCTGATATGGAATCAATCAATTGCACTGTGTCGGGATCGAACCCGTGCTCAGAACGACAGTAAATATTTTTTTAATGAGCAGATCGAACCCGGGAGTTAAATAAATAATTATTAAATTGGAGTGTAATTAATGACAAATTTTGGGGTTTTAATTTTACGACTTCATTCTTCATTTTTTTATTGTTCATATTTTTTTTTTTTTTTTTTTTTAAGATGATCAATAAAAAAAAATTATTTATAAAATTTTGAAATGTTTTAAAACAATTTTAATTTAGTCTTGAAATTTAAAAAAAACTATATTTTGTAATTGGCGCGAAATTTAAATTTTTGAAAAATTTCAAAACTTTTTTTAGTTTCTTCTGACATTAATCATTAAAATTCAATAAAAACTAAAAAAAATTTTAATTTAAAGTCTTAAAATAAAAAAAAACTGTAATTGGCGCGAAATTCAAATTAAAAAAAAATTTCAAAGCTTTTTTTAGTTTCTTCTGGCATTAATCATTGAAATCCAGTAAAAACTGAAAAAATCTAAGTCTAAAAGTCAAGCCCTTGTACTTATAATTAAAAATCAGTTTAATTAATTTTTGAGTACCGGTTGAATGTCAAAAATTTTGTATTATTCTCTAAAATTAGCATCACTATAAATACTAGTAATAATAAGAGAGTCAAAAAAAAATTTGAAAAATTACCCTGAGCTGGAATCGAACCGTGGACCGCGCGCTTACTTTACGGATGCTTTCAATTGAATTTTGAGTGTTAAAAAATACTTACTCGGTCTTTTTGACGAACTGTATTTGGATAATTTTGTATCAACCACTCGACAATATCTTGATGATCAAAGTAAACAGCTTTATGTAACAATGGCGTCCCGGAAGTGTCTTTAGCAAAAGCATATTTTTTTTTAGGTTCATCGCTTAAAAATTTTTTCAGCTCTTCTAATGACCCACGTGGTATCGTATCGTGAACTTGACTTATTTTCGTCTTGAAAAATATTGAATATGAATATAATTCTTTAAAAAATAAAGTAAATAATAAAAAGATAATAAATACCAAATAATTAGGAAGAGATCGTAAAAATGCTCGAGTTTTAAGATCTGGTGAATGTTCGCCTAATAAACGGGCGCCACGGCCTTCCAATACAACATGTTCAAGTTTTTCAAATTCACCGCGTGACAGCCAGGATTTTATTGTAGTGTGATTCATTTGCAAATCTGTTAAATATTTCTAATTAATTTTCAATAAAAATTAATTCATTAAAAACTCGAATAATGATAATGAGGGACATTATTAAAAAGTTATGCGAAAAAAAATGATTTTTTGGCACGAAAAATATTTCGTATTATGAATTGAAGACAAAAATTTTCGGATTTTTGTTTCAACGAATCAATTGCAAAAAAAAATAAAAATATGCACATGTTGAAAATTCAAAAAACCACAGGTGCATTTTTTTCAAATATATTTTTTTTTATAATTTATCGTTTAAAAAAATAAACAAATAAAAATTTTCTTAAGGCGATTAAAAAATTTCTGAGCCAAGAAATCTTTTTTTTTTTAGTAGTAATGAGTAATTATCACCTTTTTTAAATTCGGTATAAGAAAGACGATGCATGTAGAAGAATATATGTGGCAAGTTTATCATAGTATATGTATATAGATATATATTTATATATAAATTATTAAATATGTTGGGCATCGAAAATTAAAGACAGACATTGACACAAATTTTTGATGTTTGTCCATTTTTATCTATATATATTTATACATATACATATATGTATATATTGTATATATTATTGATTAAGTATATGTCCTTATAAAAAATTTAGCGGATTCCTTTGTGAACTTTCCTCAAAGCTACAAAAGCCCAGAGTTCATTTGAAATTATTAAACAAACATGTTGACGTCAATTTTTTTTTTTTTTTTTTTTTTTTTTTTTTTTTTTTATTAATTATTCATAAATAGTGGGGAGTAATGATGATAATAATAATAGTATTAAAATTTTTTTTATCAGAAATCATCAAGATATATAATTTTTTTTTCCAATTATAAAAAACATTTAGGAAATAAAATCAAAATTTTATTTTTTGCCGATCAATAAAAAAATTTTTTTTCAATTTAAAATAAAAAATTCTTATATTGTGATATATATTTTTTTTTTTATAAAATTTTACATATATTTTATTAAGTATAGTAAAAATTAATTTGCAAATTTAAAAAATTTATTCATAAATTTGAATAATCAAAATTTGTTTATAAATTTTTTTTTTACTTTCCAATATTTTTAAAAATAATTTATTTATAAAATTTTTAATGTAGGGAAGGGGGCAAAGTGGGCTCCATAAAATTTTCAAAACTTCAAAAAATATCGGGGCAAAGTGACCCCTCAAAATTTTCCATACGTCAATAAATTCAGACGGATAATAAACTTATAAAAATTTCTTATATAATGAGGGTTAAAATGGACCACCATAACTGTTCATTAAATATAATTTGCTAAGAAAGTTACAGATAATAAAATTACGTTTTAAAGTTATATCGCAACAGACTTAAACTGATTTTTTATGTGTAGAAAATAAAAAATATCAAATTCGAAATCTTTTCATGGGTCCTTCGCCCCTAATTTTCGATTTTTCAATTTTAATACACGCAGCATAAGTAAAAATAAGTATCGAAGGTCTAAAAAGAAGTAAACGCGTAAAAAAATTAATATAATTATTTTTCTTAAGGGGCCCACTTTACCCCCCCCCCCCCCTTCTCCCCTAAGTAAATGTGAATAATAATAAAATAAAAAACAATACCTTGTTTGCCAATAATTACAAAATGATGACTTCATTCGATTGTTATACGTAATAACAATCACTAATATATATAAAAAACAAATATATATATATAAATGTATATATATTAGTAATTCATAGAAATGTCACCGGGAGAATATTTTTTTTGCACTTTAAAAACACTAGTCAACACACGTGTATTTTTTTTTTTATATAATAATTCACTGTGAGTATATATGTATATATATATATATATACATATATGTATATAAATTTTTTATGTTACGTAATAAAATATTCCCGGCACATAAAATATTGAATACAGCAAAAATTGAAAGAAAAAAAAAAGTAATTTTTAATTTAAAAAATGACTAATTAATTAATTATTTTTTTTTTAATGACTGTACTATAGTGAGTTAAAAATCAGTGATTAATTAGAAAGTATATTTAAAAATATTGGTTGTATAAAAATACTGAGGACGGTGTAGGGTAATGAGGTAACACGAGAATGTCCAGCGGAAAACTGTCCACATATAACATTGCATGACAATAATAATAATGGAATATGGTAGTGGAGTGAGCTGTGAGTTGGGGTTGTAAGCCAGTGGATAGGTCCTCCACGTGGCCTAGTCTAGTCTCTTTAATAATTCATCATCCTGACAGCCGGAATAACAACCTTACGTTGTAAATAAAATATTTACTAAACTACCCTAAAGACTGTGTTTCGTAAATTCGTTGCCTTCTTTTAATGGTTACTTATTTATTTAATAATCTACAATTAAGGTTTGTTTTTTTGTTGTAGTTAAAAATATTTATTAACAAGGTTTGTGTTTTAAAAGATTTACTTTTTTTATTATTTATATCTTATATATATTTTCTTATATATAGTTTCATTGAGAATATAGGTGAGGGTTGAGCCATGACTGACATGAGAAAAATATGCAATGGAAAATAAAATTAAAATTTTTCATGTCCAACTTACCCTGATAAATTTGCTTTTTTGAACAAAGCTGTAATGTCATAAATTTTCCTTGAAATTTAATAGTACATTACACACCTAGGGTGAAAAATAGTACATATCAACCCACGTGTATTTCCTGCTTGAACTGAATTTTCAAGATCTGTACGAAAGTTTGAATTTTCGCCTCTGGAAAGGAATGGCGCATGCGCTATTTGTTATCATTCGTTTTCTCAACAGAAAAAAACTTTCTTCTCTCTAAACAGGGCGAAAATTTAAACTTTCGGCGCAAGTGTGGCAAAAGTTAGTTTTTATGATACCAGTATCGATACTTAAAGTTTTGTACAAAAAGTTTTGTGCAAAAAACGAAATGCAAAGTAAAAAATTTACTGGATCTAGATTTCCGAAATATTTCGTGTATGTACTAGTATGTCAGCCGAAAATTACCCCCCCCCAATTACCCCTTAAGTCACCTTTAAGCAGTTAACTTATATAAATTTTTTAAATTTTCGTTGCGCGAAAGACAACCCGATCTTTAAGTACGTGAAGTTTTAGTGTCTCTGCAGCCAATCGAAAGAAGTTAATTTCAATTCTACTTAATTATTAATTGCAAATGATAATTTAATAGTTGATTACACCATTGGTCAAAAATTGACTTGTTTCTGATTGGCTGCTGACCTGAAGTTTAAATTCCATGCAGGTAATCATGAAAAATATTCTGTGTAACTCGGAATGAAACACGATGTCACCCAACTTCACCCTGGTCTGAAATTGTTTCATTTCATCCCTCGTCACATAATGTACTATTAAAAAAAAAAAAAAAAGAAACAAGCGAAATATTTTGCTTTGTTTATTATGAATTGAAGATAATTACAAAACAAATGATGAAATTAAAAATGCAGCGTAAGTAATTTTAAATGTGTCAACTTAAATGTAAAAATTAAATTACACAAGTAAAAGAATATTATTTTTTCATCAGCAATTACCGAGTTCACTTTACGGCCGACTATTGAACAGTTTATTTGAATTAGTAATCGATAATTATTAGTTTTGACTGCTGTTTTGAAAATGTTGAAATTTAGTGGCAAAGAAAGCATTAAAATAATTATTCTATCTGCGATTAGTATTTTTTTAAGTCAATGTGCTGGTAATTTCTTTTTTCTTTTTGTTTTTTAGTAAATTAATAATTTTCTATGGATTAATTGATAAAGTAGTTAATAATTGTTTGTCATATTTATAGAAGTCTGTTTAAATCCTGGGTTGAAGTGCGTAGGGTGTCCATATTATAACGTTTCTTTGACTGCGTACTATCCAGATTATGCTAGTGATGATTCATCAGATTATTTGGACATGAGAGGAAAAAAATTAAAAACTTTACAGGTAATTAAGTCTTTAAAAAAAATTAATTTTTAAGTACGCGATTAATTTAAAAAATTGAAAATTTTTATTTTTCAAAACTAGGGTGTGTTTTGTAACGGATTTTTACCGTACAGTTCTATGGGGAAGTCTAAAAAATTTTCCAATAAAAATTTTAATTCAAATTACAAAATTATTTTTTTTTCATTGGAAATTAAAATCAGAAATTTGTTAAAAAATTTTTATTTTTAAGACTTAGGGTGTGTTAGGGAATGGATTTTTACCGTACAGTTCTATGGGGAAGGCTAAAAAATTTTCCAGTAAAAATTTTAATTCAAATTACAAAATTTTTTTTTTTTCATTGGAAACAAAAATCAGAAATTTGCTAAAAAATTTTTATTTTTAAGACTTAGGGTGTGTTAGGAAACGGATTTTTACCGAGTAATCGATTATCGAAGTCAAAAAAAATTTTCAAAATCAAATTTATCATATATTTAAAAAATTGTAATTTTTACTTGGAAAAAAAATGGAAATCCCTTTGAAAAATTTTGATTTCCAACTTTTTAATATTTTTTTTCTTTGGAATATTACTTCAGGTCTATACAATTTTAATTTTCACCAAAAATTATTTAAAAAACATTAAATTTGTTATTTTCCAAGGACTTTTTAGACGGACGCGATGAATATGTGACCGCAGCGATGGATAAAAATCCAGAAATACCCTACGGAACACGAGTCTGCATTCCTGAATTGAATCAACATTTCAAACAATATATACCCATCCAAGTAAGAAATTTATTTACTATCATTATCAATAAATAATTACTATCAAATAAAAAAAAAACATTTTTTTTAAGGTAAGAGATTACAGCCCAGATCTAGAAGGTGAAGGCCATTCTAGTGTAGACATTTGCGTACGCAGTGAAAGTGACAGCTATGATTTTGCTGTTAATCGAATGGTCACTCTTTACATTCGCGAAGACGCGAAAAATAATAATAATGAAAATTAAAAATTATTCAATAATTATTAGAAAATTGACTATTGACGTGGAAATAAATAATGAATTTTATTGTACAAATTTACAAAATAAATAAATAGTTGACGTAAATATTCTTTAATTTTTTTTATCACTGTCGACTTTGTCGATAAGACTAGAATTATTGTTATAAACAGGTACCGGAGTAGATGTCCATCTTGGCATTGATTTTACGTAAGAATAAAAAACTTCACCTGGACAAGCAGTAACTCGACTTTGACGATGACCAATTACTTGGTAATTTGGACTTATTTTGTTAAGTAATACTCCACATGCTATCAAATTATCTAATGCTTTTAATGCATTTTTATTTGGCTGAAAATCTGAAAATTTTTAATTCAAAAATTTATTACAATTTTTTTTTTTTTTTTTTTTTTTTTTTTTTTTACGACACAGAAAAAAAATTTCTTGCGTCAAAAATTAAAGACAAAAATTTTCTTAAGATGGTAAAATTTTTTGGCACAGGAATTTTGTTCTTGATTCAAAAAATTTTTTCCCGCCCCAAGAAAATTTTTTTTCAATTCGAAGTGCAAAAAATTTCTTACCATAAGTAGAAATTTTTTAGCGCCAAGAAATTTTGTTTTCTGTGTAAAAATAATTTTTTTTTTTTTATGTACAAAAATAAATTTAATAAAATAATAAATTACGTGAAAAATCTCCAATTATTGAAATCCCAATACTTTGAGTATTAAAACCGGGCGCATGGGCGCCAATGTAATCCCAACCGCGAGCCTCGTAAATGTTCCCATCTTCCCCGATTACGAAATTGTAGCCGATGTCAATCCACTTATTGGTATCGATATGTAAATCTTGATAGGATTTAACTATTAATGAACATTCTTTTATGTCGTAACAGTAGTGAAGTATTCCGCCGTGATGTATGACGATGTATGGCGTAGGCCGCGTCCATAATAACTCGTGTCCACTTACGTTCCTAGCGTTCCACTCCTGCCGACTCATTATTCTAGGACATTCTAAAATTATAAATTTACAAAAAAATCAAATACTAATCAATCATTTGAAAATTTTTAAAATTCGAATTTTTTCCCGCCATTCAGTCGCGGTTTATTTTTTGACATTCAAATTTGTTTTACTCACGTCTACGCGCTTCTAAATTAAAACAAAAATGACTGATAATTTTGAAATTATTTTTTTTTTTGCTGAATATTTTCAAATTTTCCAAAATTTTTTTTAAAATTATTTAATTGCTGAATTTTGATTTTTTTTTATTTTAATAGAAGTGCAGAGAAATTTAAAAAAAAAAAAATAATAAAATTGAAATGAAAATAAAAATGAAAAAAAATTTTTGAATTTTAATGAATAATTAATTTAAAATAATTACCATGTTCAATAATTTTATCAATCGATAAACAATTAATTTTATTTAAAATTATTAATAAACAATTTAATAAAATGAAATAAAAATATTTCATTTTTTTTTTTTCTTTTTTTTTTTTATTTAATTTAAATTTGTTATTATTTGTTGTTTTTATTATGCAATAATTGATGTTAGTATTCACGATAAAAAGTTGTTAATGATTGAAGATAGACTAATAAGCGCAGCGGCTTTTAAGCGAATAAATAAATGGCACTGGGAAGTCCCCGGATTTTATTTCTCGTGATTTGATTTTATCCCCACTTTTTAAAATACTTTCAGTTAAATAAGTAATTAAACTATTTATTTGATCATATATTTTTTGAATCTTCTTGTCAATATGAAAAAAAAAAAAATAATTAAAAATAAAAAACTGGAATTTCAAAAAAATTAGTTATTTCTATTTTCCTTTTTTTTTTTTTTATGGAAAATATACAACTGATGTAGTGAAATGATAAGTGATAATTAGCGCTGATTATTGTGATAAAAATTAACGAGTATTGATAATCGATAGATAAAGAGTAGTTGATATTGCAAAAACATTTCCGGGTGATATATTTATGAATTATATTTTTTTTTAATGGAGAGAAATTTATAGTGAAAATTTCAACATGTATGGGAATATTCTCTATAGCATATGGTAACAAGTTCTCTTTTTAATATCGGTTATAGAAATGAATTTCATATCGTATTGTAACAGGTTCTTTTTTGAAAATCGATTATAAGAATGACACCCATATAAATTATGATAACCATTCTTATCTATATGGTTTTCATTTCTGTACGATATCAGAATGGTTCCCATAAAATTATATTAACCGCTCCTATACTCGTATGGTAACATTTACCATATACTATGGTAACCATTACGATATATTATGGTAACCATTACCATATTCTATAATAACCATCACGATATATTATGGTAATCATTACCATATATTATGGTAAAATTTACTATAATATTATAATAAGGATTACCATAACATTTAGAAATTTCTCATATTATGGGAATTATTATCATAATATCATTCTAATGGTTACCATACTGTTATAGTAATCATTACAATATTATTATGGTAACTATTACCATAATACTATGATAACCATTACGATATATTATGGTAACCATTACCATATTCTATAATAACCATCACGATATATTATGGTAATCATTACCATATATTATGGTAAAATTTACTATAATATTATGATAAGGATTACCATAACATTTAGAAATTTCTCATATTATGGGAATTATTATCATAATATCATTCTCATGGTTACCATACTGTTATAGTAATCATTACAATATTATTATGGTAACTATTACCATAATACTATGGTAACCATTACGATATATTATGGTAATCATTACCATATATTACGGTAAAATTTACTATAATATTATGGTAAGGATTACCATAACATTTAGAAATTTCTCATATTATGGGAATTATTATCATAATATCATTCGAATGGTTACCATACTGTTATAGTAATCATTACAATACTATTATGGTAACTATTACCATAATACTATGGTAATGATTTCCATACAATATGGTAACGTTTACCATAGGAGTAGGGAAATGATTACCATAACATTATAGAAATATTTCTCATAAATTATGGCCATAATGGAGGGATCGGTTACCATACGTTGTATAGGGTTTTTCCCATCCGCACCTAAAAACCATTTCAATGTGGGTATAGGATTTATTACTATTTCTATGGGAATATTATGTGACTATGGGAATTATTTCTATGAGCATGGTAATCATTACCATACGACATAAAAAATTTTAATATAATTATAGGAATTGTTCCCATAGTTATGGAAACCCTGGTGGAAATTTTCCCAGAAATTATGGGCGTATATCCCAAATTTCTAGTAATTTTTACCATACCTTTATGGGTTTACATTTCATAATTTTTCCTCCATGTACATTTATTTAATATTCTCAATTTTACTTAAATCTCATCTAAAATTAAATTTTTTAATTACAAAAAAATCCGATCTACATTTTCTAATTTATTTATTTATAATTTCTAATTTTCCTAAGAATCGATTCTCAAAATAATAGACATTTCATTGCTAATAAAACTTTCCTTATAATCAAAAGTTGATAAATTAGCATCAATAAATATTTTTAACAAACAACATTTCTATATCAACATACGTCGATAACATTCACATTAATTCCATTTTTTAAATAAACAAATTTAAATTTAATATCTAAAATTTTTCTATTTCCATAATCAAAATTCCTATATATATTTTTTTTTTAAATACAACCCAAAATTTCAAATTATCAATCAAAATCTCAATTTCCAAATTCTCTAACTTCTCAAAAAAAAAATAATTTTAGCCGTTCGATATTTCTGAAATTTTCCAAATTTAAAATTTTTGATTTTCATCAAAATTTTGCCGCGATTCCATTACTTCTAAAATTGACACCGTAATTAACTTTCAGTTGGTAAAATAGAGTAACAATTTAAACAATCATACGTTAACTAACTTTATGTATAATTACCCTGATAGCCAAGTTGGCGAGAAATTTGCAGCCGCAATTGGACACCAAATTGACCTCCAATAGTTGATAGACATTTTCTGAGAAAGTTGGTGACAAAAGTTGTAAATCCAAAAAGTTGACGGTCACTTTCTGAGAAAGTTGGTGGCAAAAGTTGCTTGCAAAAGTTGGCATCCATAAGTTGACGGTAAGTTTCCTTTAAATTTCCTCAGAAACTTGCATTCCAATTGCGGCTTCATACTAACGCCAACTTTCTGAGAAAGTTGGCGGTAACTTGTAGCCAAAAGTTGCAAAAGCTAAAGTTGTCGATAACTTGTCGTCAAGTTGATCGGAAACTAATGAATGACACTTTTTCACGATCAACTCATGTTATCAGGGTACGGATCTACATAATCAACAAACAATTAATTTTTTACATAAAAAATTTAATTACTAAATTATTTAAAATGTACAGCAGAAATTTGGACTTTGAACCCTTGCGCCTCCAATTATTATTATAATTATTATTATTATTATTATTGTTATTATTATTAAGTACAGTCTGAGTGCACATGTACCGAGAGCACGAGGAACCGATTAAGTGATGACTGTGCGCATACTGTCCTAGAAAATACTAGTAAAATAAATTACGCCGATAGAAATGTCAAAGTCTAGTGATAGCAGATCTCTGTTCTCCATATTCTTCAGTAAACTCATATTTAATCGCAACCAAAAATAAATAAATTATTTGAATTCATAATTCGAATTATCCATTTTTAGTGCAACTTTTATTTTTCTAAATACGGCCGCTGAACTCGCGACATCAATGACCTCTGGTAAATTATCTTTCCGGAAAAAACTATTTTTTTATGATGCAATTTATTTTTATTTATTAATCAGTACAACAATTTGATGTCATTAAAATATTTAAGGATTCTAGGAAAAAATTACAGCCTATATATTTATTTTTATGATTCAGACAGAAGATTGGAGCTTAAAAATGAATAGTGATGACAATTTTGGATTTGAAAATTTGAATTTTTTATGGGATATTAAATTTTTTTGACTGATTATGAAAATTTGATAAAAAATATTATTTTAATTCAGGTTCCTGTAATATTAATGTAGAATTTTAAAAATTCACCCGTCAGTGTACGTTTTTCAAAATTTTTTTTTTTTTTAACTGATTAAAAAAAAAAATATTACGATTTTTTTATTTTGACTAATAGGAAGTCAAATTTTGAAATTGTATGACAGTAAAAATTATTTTTAAAAGGGGAAGGTGGGGTAAAATAGGCCCTTAAAATTTTGGGAGTCTATTTTACTCAATTCTCCTAAAATTTATCAAAAAAAATTTCAAAATTAGTCATAAATCCGCGGTAGTTAATAAACTAATTTCAAAATTCCTTTTTTTTTGTCTATCAAATTAACAAATTTCCAAAATTTCTTTATCAATTCTCCAACAAAAAATCAAAAATTTCCAAAAAAAAAAATCACCAAATATTCAAATTATCCCCAAAAAAAAAAAATTTCTCGGCTCAAAAAAATTTTCATTCTGAAATAAAACAAAAAATTTTCTTGGAACAAAAAAAAATTTCTAAGCTTAAAAAAATTTTCATTTTCAATTCGCAATACAAAAATGTCCAAATCATTTGAAAACTTTCTTAGTTCAAATAAATATTTTTCCCGCCAAATTTTTTTTTCCTAAATTTGAAATTTTTCCTAAAAATAATTACCAATTTCTTTCAAAAACCTTAATAACCAAATATAAAAAACAACCAACATCACTATCATTACCTCCGAGAGGGGGGTAGGGGGGCAAATTGGGTCACCAATTAATAAAATAAAAAAAAACCAATTTTCAAATTTCTAAACAATTTCCAATAAGCAATAATACAAAACCACGTCATCAACGTCCTCGCGAATTCCATCTATAAAAAAAAATCATTAAGTGACGCATAAAAAAAAAAAAAAATACCAAACAAATTTTCTTTGTTTCCAGTTTCCAGAGTCCGTTACTTGCAATCTCAAGTGCATGTACAATCTATACATTATAACTCTATTGCTCATCCATTGAATCTATTCGCCACTACACAATCTAACAATCTACAACCTATATATATATATATATATATATATATATATATATATATATAAATTGTAAGAGAAAGCTTCTCTCTATAATAAAACTCAAGTGCACATGTACCCTTGAGTACACATGCACTCACGGTCGCTTCAGTGCTCGAGTATCGACCCAGGCCATAGCCCTTACCTTCTATTTCGAACCTACATTAACTATTTTCTCTCACTTACTCCAACACTAATCAAGCAAATTCTCTCTCTCACACTCATACTCTCTTATAATTCACCCCCACTCATAATAACCGCGAAGTAAAGTCACTACGGTCGAATCTTCCTCGTCGTTCAAACGATTTTAGTTCTTAAAAATAATTTCTTTGTCCCGCGCAAACTCCAGGGCCGTATTTTTAAATTCAAATTACAGTCAAAAATAATAACCCGCGATTTGAATTATTATTTTTTGAAAATCAAGGAAAATCAAAATTTGAATTTTTATTTACTAAAAATTTTGATATTTTTAAATTTTAATACTCATATATATTTTATATATTTATTTATTTATATTGGCGGCTAAAGTGCGGGAAAAAATAAATTATTTAAAAATAAAATAAAATGGCGGGTTTTTTCGAATACTATTACACTCCTGACAGTCCTCGGAATAATCCACATGTACTAGTTGAGACTCAGTAAGAAAAGCAGCTGATTTTGACACTGGCCATTGTCAAAATTTAAATATTGTGACAGTGGATTTAAAATAATTTTTTAAAAATTTTTTAAAGGATTTAAATAAATAATTTTATTATTTGATGATTAGAAAGTTTTTTAGCACAAAAGGATTCGACACTGACAGTATCAGTGATTAGAGTCCTTTGTAGTTTTGTTTTATGGGTTTAAGTTATAATATAAGTAAGAGTGGATTGTCAGTGAGCAGTGACCAGTTAGAGTCCAGTCAGTTAGTCCTTTCTTTCTTTTAGTTCTTATACTAAACCAGGGATATAAAACTACGGTCTGTTGTCACGCGGGCATTTAACTCCAGTGTTCGTTCTGCCTCAGTAGTGTCAGTAGTGTCAGTGGTGTCAATAGTTACGGATGTTTTGTGTCAGACACTAGGACAACACTTATTAATTTTTTTTTTAAGTAATCAGTGATTTATTTTTCTGTTTTAATTAATTAATTTTTTTTAATGAGCTCTGATAAGAAGTCGGATAATTATTTTAATTATTGGAGTAGGTTATGAGGATTTTATGGATTTATTCAATCGTGTTGTAAGTTTTTTTTTTTTTTTATTAATTAATTTTTTAAATTAATGATTTTGTGAGAATTCATTTTTTTTGAAATTTAAGAAACATTTTTTTGATAGATAAATAATGAAAAAAAAAATTTCTAAAAAAATCGGCATGTCAAAAATTTCATAAACTATACGTGCAATTTTTCAAAATATTTTTTTAATATTTATTTTCTTTGTTAAAAACAATCAAAAAATTTTTAAATGTCTGATAATTGTTGTTATAATTTTTACAACTTCGTAATAAAAAAAAAAATTTTATAGAGTGAAAATAAAAAAATGGACGTTTAGAAAATTCAAAAATAAGTACATGCATTTTTAAAAATTTTTTTTATTTTAATTATTTAATATTTTATATGTAATTTAAAAATTGTCGTATGTCTGCTACATTTACACTCATTAATAATTTTTTTTAAAATTAATTAGTAATTATTGTACAGTATTTATTGAATTATTTAATTGAAATTTCAAATTTATTTTATTTGAAAATTTGAATAAATTTTTTTTGTACTGAAAAATAATTAATTTTATTAATGAGTTTTTTTTTATTAAAAATGGAAAAAAAATTTTTACGTTGATTAATAATTAATTTAATTAACAATCGTAATTTTTTTATTAATCAATTTATTAAATTAATGATTTTGAAGAAATCATATTTTTTATTTTTAATGGAAATTTAATTGGAAATTAATTATTCATTAATAATTAAGAGGCTTAATAATAAAGATTTTTTTAAAGTAATTATTTAATTATTTAATTAAAACGTCAAATTTGATTTATTTGAAAATTTGAATGAATTTTTTCTTTTTACAAAATAATTAGTTTTGTTGATATTTTTTTTCTTTATTAAAAATTGAGTGATTTTTTTTTTCATTAATTAGTAATTCAAAAACATGAGCCATATTTATATAAAAATGATAATTATAACAATGGATCATTAAAAAAAAATTTTTGTCTTATTCATAATGAGAAAATTAAGCAGCATAATTAAATATTTCTATCATCTTTGAATTAATTATTCTAGTAAAAATTTCTTAAAGACCTAAAAAAATTTACTGTCATATTTGAATTAAATTTTCATTTTCTTTCAAAAATTTGATCAAAGTTTTGTTTTAATTACTCAGTAATTACTAAAAAATTAAACTAATTAATTACATATTTCTACCGCCATTAATATTTTTAAAAATTATTACAAAATTTTTCAACAATTGACATCAAAAAATTTTCTGTCAATTTTGAAAAAAATTTTTGTCTCCTCAAAAAATTTATTCAAAATTTTTTTTAATCATTCAATGACTTATTAATAAATTTAATTAATTAACTTTAATAATAATTACATATTTCTACCCTAATTAATATTTAAATTAATTACTTAAAAATTTTTCAATAATTGACATCAAAAAATCATCTGTCAATAATTTGAATTAAATTTTTTTTTTTTAATTATTAAGTAATTACTAAAAAATTAAATTAATTAACTTTAATTATAATTAAATATTTCTACCCTCATTAATATTTAAAATTACTCTAAAATTTTTCAATAATTAACATCAAAAATTTTCCGTCAATTTAAATTACAAATTCAATTTTTTTTTTTAAATTTCAGCCAAAATTTTTTTACGCTCATTAATTGACCCAATTAACTTTAAAAATAATTTTTTTATTTATTTATTATTTAAAATTTTAAAAAAGTAACTTTTGAGTTTAGTATCCTTGACCTATCTACAAAGATATCCTCGCAGATACTAAAGCATGACTCCACTTGCCTACTAATTTCTTTGTTACTCATCTCTTTGTCTCTCCCTCTCTCTCTCTCTTTATCTCTTTTCATTACACATTTTAATCTTTGAAACAAAGTAAAAATATTAATCACTTCTCATTGTTTACATTATTAATTTACATATAATTCCTTCTAATTTATTATCCAATAAAAAAAAAAAAAATTTTAAATTAATCAGTAAAAATTACGATAAATATTTTAATTTATAAAATATTTAAACTAAATATTTGTCGAGTTATTTAATGCAAAAAAACGTCAGTTTGCTTTTATCATATCATTTTCTGATGCATGATATAATGAAAATACGCTTGCGCAATATATACTCGACTTGTCTTTTATATTTATATTTACTTATATATATATAGAGTATTTCGAGCGACATGAAATTTTATGTCTCTTTATTTTTTAAGGCATTTAATTTAACATTCAAATTTTGGCGCGAAAAAATTTTAATTAAAATTTTTATTTTAATTTTGGCGCGAAAAAATTATAAATTCAAATTTAAAAATGAATTTGATGAAAAAATTTTTTTTTGA
The DNA here is from genome assembly GCF_026212275.2 of Microplitis demolitor. Classification (NCBI taxonomy): domain Eukaryota; kingdom Metazoa; phylum Arthropoda; class Insecta; order Hymenoptera; family Braconidae; genus Microplitis; species Microplitis demolitor. The sequence goes on from NC_068553.1 coordinate 16,574,416, forward strand.
ATATTGAAAAGGTCAAAGAACTTGTATTGAGTCACACGTTAATAAAACAACTCGGGGTTTCGATACTGAGATGACCGCGAGAATTCAAACAGGATCAAGTATAAGGTCAAATATTTTTAAGTGAATTTAAATAACTATTTATTGATTTAGATTTTTTATACTTAAATATTGTTATTTTTATTCGATTATTAAGTAATTGATTGTGTCATTAAATATCGATTATCGATTAGATTATTTAAATTACTGTGCAAACTGATACTGTGTTATTTTATATCGATTTATGTAAAAAAAAATTTCAAATATTTGAATTTTTTTTTTTTTTATAATTTATATGAAGAATTTTTTTAAAAAATTCATATTCTACGTTAACTATTGAACAATAAAAAGTTTATAGAATATTAAATTTAAATAAAATAATTAATTTAATTAATTAATTAATGAAAGACTTAAAAAAAAATATTGAGGATTGAACTGAAAATTTTTCACTCGTTACTTTAAAGTTAAATTCTGCATAAAATATTGAATTTACAAAAAAAATGAATGAATACTTTTTTGTAGAAAATTTAATTTCCTATAAAATTGTTCCTGTACATTTTTATCGTACTTTTACTAGTTTAGCTATAATTTGAATTTTATCGAGTGATATAAAATAGAATTTTAAATATTTGCGTTTTTTTTCTTTTTTTTGTAATTTATATGAGAAATTTTTTAAGAAATTCCAATTCTCAGTTAACTATTAAACATTAAAAGTTTTTATAGAATATGAAATTTAAATAAAATCTTTAATTTAATTAATTAATTAATGAAAGACAAAAAAATATTTGAGACTTGAACTGCAATTTTTCACTCGTTACTTAAAAGTTAAATTCCGTATTAAATATTGAATTTACGAAAAAAATGAATGAATACTTTTTTATAGAAAATTAAATTTCCTACAAAATTGTTTCAGTACAATTTTGTCATATCTCTACTAGTTTAGCCATTATTTAAATTATAAGAACAAAAAAATAAACTTTTGACGAATTTCTTAACTACGGACCAATTTACCCATTTTTAAAACTAAAACATCTGATAAAAAAATACATTTGTTGTAAAGGAGTTAATTTCCCTATAAAATTCTTCTCATACATTTTTATCATATCTCATATTTCAGCTACCAATTAAATATTCATAAATTTTTTCCTTACATCCTTTATTGCCTCCGAAATAAAAATAATATAATTTTTTGTTTACAATAAAAAACAGGATCTATTTAAATTTACCGTTACAATAAAATATGAAATTATCTATCACTTGGGCACTTCCTCAATCATAATGACAGTACGCATGTACAAATAAATTACAACACAAATGTAAACGTAAACATAAATACGCTACCCAACCATCCTTTTTTTTTTTTTTTTTTTTTTTTTTTTTTTTTTAAATATATATGATATTTATGAATTTTTTTCATTTTCATATTTCTTTATTATATATTATTTTCTACTCATTAAATTTTTTTATTTGTTGTTTTGAAAAAGAAAAATCTGAATTGTTGGAAATACCCTGGGACAAAATGAGTCATCACTTTTTAAATAACAAACAATTTAAAATAAACTTTCTTAGTAATTTTTAAAACAGAATGGGGTAAGTTGGTCAGCCCATACAAGACTAATTTCGTATTTTTACAATTGTGCCCTATTTTACCTCAGTATCTTTTTTTTTTTAATTAACCGCGAGTCAAAATTGTTCAACTTGCCCCCTTTTTTTAAAAAACTTCGACTAATAATTTTTAAATAAAAAACTAAAATTTTGTAATTTTACAATCGTGGCCCATTTTACCTCAGTCATTTTTTACTTTTTTTGTCATCAATAAAATAATTTAAATAACCGCGGGAAAAATAAAATTTTGAATTGACCGCGAGTTCAAGTTGATCAACTTGCCCCATTTTTTTTTTTTTAATTGTAACTCAAAATTTTCCACCAAAAAAAAATTTTTCCCCTTCAAATTGTGACGCAAAAACTCAAAAAAAAAAAAAAAAAAAAAAGTTTTCTCAAAAAAAAAACGTTATGTCATGCTCCAGTATCTCGTTTTGTTCCGAGTTCAATCATAAATATTTCCGTGATGACTCAGTCAATAATTTACATCCCAGTACAAAGTATTTACACAAAAAATAATTTATGACGCATGTACAGATTAATGATAATAAATGTTTTCAATTATTCAATAAAAAAATAATTAACTTTTTTTTTATGTCTTTTCGAAATAGGAAAACACGAGGTGATAATTAGCATTTAAAATAATGGGTGACATAAAAAATTTAACACTTGGAAGTGTACCAAGATACAATGGTGACGAGCAAGTGCAATTTATTGCGGAAGGAAGTAATCAGGTGACAATTAGATCGCCACCACCTTCGCTGCATCTTGAAAATCTCAATAACGCAATCTTAGGGTAATTAATTATCTCATTACTAATTACTGATACTTTTATATTTTTAAAAAATTCATCATTAATTTACTCGAATTTTTTAATTAATTTTTTTTATTTATTAATGAAAATCAAAATTAATGAAGACCAAAAAAATTTAACTAATTAAGAATTAATTAATTTTTTACGAACACGAAAATATTTTTTCCAAAATAAATTTAAAAAATTCTGTATTATTAATTAATAATTAATTGAATCAATTATTGTAATTAATAATATTATTAATTTTATAATGAATAATTAATTAAATTAAAAATACTTTATTGTCACTACTTTATTTATGTAAAAATTATTTTTAACTTAATGACTAATTAATCAATAGAAAACTTTACTAACTAAAATTAATAATTAAAATACAAAGAAAAAAAATAATGAAAAAGAAACAAGACAATTACCTTGACCTTCATAGATAATCAATGTTTTAAACTATTAATTTTTTACTTTTAATAATTACACTAGTTGACTAATTGTTGTAAATAATTAAAGAATTATTATATTTGTTTAAGGAAATTATTTTACTTTATTGTTGTCTTTGAATACGAAATCCAGACATTTTTATTGTATGCCTAAAGATAAAATAGTTTGACTAAAGGTCAAATTGCTGGCGTGTGCGTCACAAACCGGAAATCTTTTTTTTATTTTTTTTATGATTTGAAATTTTTTTTTTCTTATTTATTTAATAATCCTTAGAATTATTTTATTTAAATTATTAAAATAATTTATTAATTAATTGAATTCAAATTAAAGTAAAAAAAATTAAAATTTTAATTAAAAAAAAAAAAAATTATGAGTCATTAGATTTGAATTGATCCTTGCGACGTTTCAGATGTCCTTAATTTTTTAATAAAATTCAAAAATTAACAAAAAAAATATAAAAATCAAAATTTTTTTATTCAATTCAAATTTTTCAAAAAAAAAAAAAAAAGAAAATTATGACATTAGATTTGAATTGATCCTTTCTATGTCACAAATGTCCTTAATTATTTAATAAAATTCAAAAAATAACGAAAAATTGAAAATCAAAATTTGTTTATTTAATTCAAATTTAAAAAAAAAAAAATTTTGACTCATTAGATTTAAATCAATCCTTTTTATGTCACAAATGTCCTTAATTATTTAATAAATTTCCAAAAGTAACAAAAAAAAAATTGGATAATAAAATTTGATTAATAATTAAAATTTAAAAAAAAAAAAATAAAAAATAGCGGGTAATTATGTAAATTTTCAAGAGAGCGAACAAGTATTTGAGCATAAATTTATAAAAAATTTGACCTCGAGTTTTTTGTGCCATTGGCATTTCTTAATGATTCAAATGGTAAATGAGTTTATTGATCTTTTAAAAAAATAATTCAAAAAAAAAAAAATACAAATAACAATAAAAATTCAAATTTCGTTGAATAAAAAATTAATTAATGTCCAAGACTAATTTATATTTTGTATTTAATATAATACTAGCCTTGTAAAATAATTACGATTAGTTACTTTTTTATTTTTTTTCAGAAAGAAATTTTAATTTATACGAATAAATTAATTGAATTTTATAACCATTACATATTTTATTAAATAATTCAACGGAATTTCGTGTGCTGGTGAATTTAAAATTTATTTTTTTCTCTCTCGCGCTTGAAAAAATTAACAAATAAATTTTTTTTATATTTAATTCTCTATCAAATATATATACATACATATATATGTATATGTATAGAGAATTAAAAGTGTATTTAAGTCGATATCGAGAGCCAAGTCGAGCCAGACATTTTGGCAGCACGTGAATAACTTTTTATAAATAATATATTTTATTTTTTAAACTCATTGTATTTTTATTTTTTAATTCAAAAGAATTTTGGCAAAAGTACAAAATCATTGCACGTAAATTTAAATTCATAAAATCAAAATTACCTCACCCCTCTCCAATAATTTAAATAATTTTGAACTAAACTGTAAATGAATTATTTCAGAGGTTCTCAAAATAATTTGCACTGCAGTTGCAATGGAACGACCCAGGCACCAGTGAACGGTAACGCGGGCACTGGTTGTGCGAGTGGAGGCCTAGCTAGAAAAATTCAAAATCACACGGGCGTGAGTCCAGGTCAGGTTAACAAACGGCCTGCTGTCGCTCTTACGCATTTGCCCAAAAGACCCCCGGTGGACATCGAGTTCAAAGATTTGGCCTACAGCGTTTCTGAAGGTAGACAAAGAGGTCAGTTCTCTATTTCAAATCGTTCTGCTTAAAATTTTTGACAACTTTATTAGAGTGTGCGAATGATTCGAATTTACGAATTATTTATATAGAATCGAATCGAAATATTCGAAATTTTGAATTTTTTGAATTATTTTAAAATTTTAAAATAGTTGTAAGTTTTCGAATTATTCGTGAATGTTCGAATTATTCGTGAATGTTCGAATTATTCGTAATTTTTCGTATAATTTATATAGAATCGAATCGAACTATTCAAAATTTTGAATTTTTTGAATTATTTAAAAATTTTCGAATAGTTGTGAGTTTTTGAATTATTCGTGAATATTCGAATTATTCGTAATTTTTCGAATAATTTGTTACTTTCTATTCCGAATAATATGGAACTATTCGAATAATTCAAAAAGATTTGAATAATACGAGAAGATTCGAATAGTTTCAAATTATTCGGATAGTTTGAAAAGTCACGAATGATAAAAGAAAGATCCGAATTATTCGAATAGTCTCGAATTATTTGAATAGTTACGAATAATTAAAAAAGATTCGAATAATGCTAAAATATTCGAATTATTCGGAAAGTTTCTAATTATTCGAATAGTTTGAAAAGTCACGAATTACAAGGAAAGATCCGAATTATTCGAATAATCTCGAATTATTTAAATAGTTACGAATAATTAGAAAAATTACGAATAATTAGAAAAGATTCGAATAATTCTAGAATATTCGAATTATTCGGAAAGTTTATAATTATTCGAAAGGGTGGGAATAATAAGAGAAAATTTGAATTATTCGAATAGTCACGAATTATTCGAATAGTTTTGGATCGCTTAAAAAGTGAAATATAATTCGTAAAGATTCGAATAATGCAACAAGATTCGAATTATTCGAATAGTTTAAAATTATTCAAAAAGCTTCAAATTATTCGTAGTTTCGAATAATACGAGATTTGAATTATTCGAATAGATTCGAAGTATTTGAATAGACTCAAATTATTTGACTAGTATCGAATTATTCGAACAGATTCGAATCAGTAGAAGAAATTCGAATAATTAGAAAAATTTCAAATCATACGAGAAAATTTGAAATATTCTAATAGTTTCGAATTATTCCAAGAATTCAAAAATTCAAATAATTCGAAAAGTTACAAAAAATTCGAAAAGTTACGAATAATTCAAATTATTCGATTCGATTCGAACCCAATTCGCAAATCCTTAGAATTTATCAATTGATATATCATTAATTTTATTAATTAAGCCAATAAATAAATAAATAATTTAACAGGCTATAAAACAATATTAAAATGTGTCAATGGAAAATTTCGTTCAAGCGAATTGACGGCAATAATGGGTCCGTCTGGCGCTGGCAAAAGTACACTAATGAATGTGCTAGCAGGATACAAGTAAGTAACAATTACTCTTCAATTGCCAATAACAGTTCACTATCAATAGTAACAAGTCCGGGTAAATAATAATTGGTTTCAACAGAACGTCAAATTTAAACGGATCAATATTAATAAATGGTAAGGACCGGAACTTGCGACGTTTTCGTAAAATGTCATGTTATATAATGCAAGACGACCGGCTGCTGCCTCATTTGACGGTCCATGAGGCGATGATGGTATCGGCGAACTTAAAATTAGGCAAAGATCTCGACGCCGCGGCAAAGAAAGTCGTCGTTGCGGAGATAATTGATACATTGGGCCTAAATGACGCAAACAACACCCAAACACAGTGCCTAAGTGGCGGACAACGCAAACGTTTATCAATCGCATTGGAATTGGTTAACAATCCACCAGTTATGTTCTTTGACGAGCCGACTTCAGGCCTTGATAGCTCGTCTTGCTTCCAGTGCCTCAGTTTGCTCAAATCCTTAAGTAGAGGAGGTGGGTTACCATTTTTTTTTTTTAACAACGAAAATTTGAATTTTTTAATTCGCGATACAATTTCCTGTAATTTGAGTACCCACATCAATATGTTTGGATCAAAAATTTTTTTTTGAAATTTTCAAAAAAAATTTTTTTCAAATTTTATCAACTGATGATAATTTTTATAAAAGAATCAGCACAAACTTCGCAAAGGTCGCAGTGATTTTTTTCAATTTTTAAAATTTAGGAAAACAATTTTTGAAAATTTTTTTAAATTTTCAAAAAAAAAAAATATTATATAAGACATGAAATCCTGATGAAATTCTCTATAGTTTGAGTGGTCACATCGATATATTTAGTTTTTGCCGAAAAAATATAAACAATTAAGATAATTGTTAGTAAATAAATATGACAATTATCAACTTTTCAAAACCTCTTGATGTTGGTACTCATTTTACGCGGAATTCAGTCAGGAATGAGAATAGGACCTCCATTTTTTATAAAAAAATTTTGTATTCAAGGAAGAACAATTATTTGTACAATACATCAACCTAGCGCACGTTTATTCGAAATGTTCGACCATTTATACTTACTAGCCGAAGGACAATGTATATATCAAGGGAACGTCGGTGGTCTAGTACCATTTTTATCATCAATGGGCCTCGAGTGTCCCAGTTATCACAACCCCGCGGACTATGGTACCGTAAAAGCAAATTACCTATCACTCTATCGCTATTAAAATTTTTTAAACATCAATAATATTTATTCTAGTAATGGAAGTTGCATGCGGTGAGCATGGCGAGTGTGTGGAAAAATTAGTAACCGCAGTAAATAATGGAAAGTGTAATAACTACCAGCATCATCAAGCAGCATTTGCTACTCCCATGGTGTCAAACGATATCGCGAAACAATCACCGCCAAATGAACAAACCAAGCCCGGAGCTCCTGGTACCGGAAACTCACTAATACCCAATGGTATTCCTAAAGGTCCAGGTGGTGCAATAGCTCTCAATATGCCAGTATCTTGCACTACTTCTTTATTAGACAGTGCCGAGAGTATAGAACAAACTGTTGGCTTTCCTACTAATGGATGGACACAATTTTGGATTTTACTTAAGCGGACGTTTTTATCACAGATGCGTGATATGGTAAATTTGTTTATTAATTACGACTACACGTCATAAGCCTGCCTCTTAATCGGCAGCTGAGTCCAAACAGCACCCACTTAACCACTTTTTTGAGTTTCGTAGCAGAACCCGTTATAAGCCTCCGTTAAAATTACATAAATTATAAACTAACAATAGCAACAAAATATCTAAATTAATTATGAAAATTTACTATCGATCTTTCGTGGATAATAATTTTATAAATATTAAGTTAAATATTATTTATTGGTGATAATTGTAATGATTAATTACAATTAAAGCTTCTGTTACAATTTAAAAGTTTTATTGAGCATTATGTTGATCAATAACAATTATTATTATTATTACTTTCATTAATACCCTTGTCATTATTATTTTTTACATTACAATTATTATTTGTGTAAAAAGATAAGTATTTATTTTAGCGCTATAAGCACTAGAAAAATCGGGACACTGGCGCATGTGACAAAACGTAAATATGACGTTTAAAATTATATAAAATAAGTCAGGCTTATAACGAGTAGTCGAGATCAAAACTAAACCCACGGAAGACTGAAATTTAAAAAAAAAATTTCCCTTGTCTCCTAGACCAGGCTCATGACTTCGACTTTATACACGAGTTGGAATGTCCTATGGTCGACTTCCTGTTATATGCCTGGTCTAGGAGACAAGGGAAATTTTTTTTTTAAATTTCAGTCTTCCGTGGGTTTAGTTTTGATCTCGACTACTCGTTATAAGCCTGACTTATTTTATATAATTTTAAACGTCATATTTACGTTTTGTCACATGCGCCAGTGTCCCGATTTTTCTAGTGCTTATAGCGCTAAAATAAATACTTATCTTTTTACACAAATAATAATTGTAATGTAAAAAATAATAATGACAAGGGTATTAATGAAAGTAATAATAATAATAATTGTTATTGATCAACATAATGCTCAATAAAACTTTTAAATTGTAACAGAAGCTTTAATTGTAATTAATCATTACAATTATCACCAATAAATAATATTTAACTTAACATTTATAAAATTATTATCCGCGAAAGATCGATAGTAAATTTTCATAATTAATTTAGATATTTTGTTGCTATTGTTAGTTTATAATTTATGTAATTTTAACGGAGGCTTATAACGGGATGTCTGCTACGAAACTCAAAAAAGTGGTTAAGTGGTGCTGTTTGGACTCAGTACCTGCCGATTGAGGGAAGAGACTTATGACGGGTTGTTGACTAATTCCCTCCCTTGGTCTGTAATATACTATTTTTTTTTTTTTTTTTTTTTTACAGACATTAACAAGAGTACGACTTATATCACATATTATTGTGGGTTTACTTATTGGTGCTCTTTATTATGATATTGGTAATGAAGGTGGTGAAGCTTACAGTAATGCCGGATGTATATTTTTTACTGTTATGTTTCTTATGTTTACTGCAATGATGCCTACGATACTTACTTGTAAGTAAATTTTTTTTTTTTTTTTTTTCAAAGACTAAATAATAAACTTTTCTTCTGTTGTTTCAGTCCCAACAGAGATGGCTGTATTTGTAAGAGAACACCTTAATTACTGGTACTCATTGAAAGCTTTCTATTTAGCCAGAACGGTCGCGGATTTGCCGTTCCAAACAGTATTTTCAATAGCCTATGTTATGATTGTTTATTTTATGACGTCGCAACCACTGGAAGCTTATAGATTTTTAATGTACATGAATATATGTATTCTTACGGCCCTGGTTTCTCAGTCCATTGGATTGTTAATCGGAGCTGCGATGAGCGTTGAGGTAAATACTTTTTTTTTCTTGTAGGGAAGAGTGTGAAATATAAAATTGATCTGAGATTTGGGTCGTGCATAAAATTTCCGAGTGTTTGAGTACCCACATCGATATATTTCATTAAAGTCGATGAATAATATATATGAAATACTATATATAACATATATATATACTCTACTGTAATATATCATTGTTGATACTCATTTTACTCGGAATTCAGTCAGCTAATTAAGTATCACATTCATTTTTTTTTTATTTTTTTTTTTTTATTTTATTTTATTTATTATTTTTTTTTTTTTCAAAAAAAATGAATAGCATCAAGTTATAGGAATTTTCCTTACGAGTAAAATAAGTACTCATATGATTATAAAAAAAAAACAAAGTATACCTCAACAAAAATATACCCATCATATATATCAATAATTAACAATTAAAACACTTAATTACAAATTTATCGTAATATATCATTGTGGGTACTCATTTTACTCGTAATTTCCTACAGATTTAAAATATCATACCCATTTTACCCCAAAAAATTTCTACCAGAAAATAAACATAAGATAATTTTAAAAATAGAGTGGAATGTTCATCGGACCAGTAATGTCAGTACCAATAGTCCTATTCTCTGGTTTCTTCATAAAATTCACCGCAATGCCGAGTTACTTGAGCTGGCTGTCCTATGTCTCGTACATCCGGTACGGGTTCGAGGGTGCAATGATCACCGTCTTCGGGTACAATCGACCGCGTCTCAAGTGCTCGATCGAATACTGCCACTTCAGAACTCCGACAAAATTCCTCGAGGAAATGTCAATGCGCGACGCCGTCTACTGGATCGACGTCGTCGCTCTCATTGGTTTTCTTCTTCTATTGAGGATCACAACCTACTTCGTCTTGAGACTTAAGCTTCGATCTCTTCGCTAATCAGCAACACGACAATAAAATGGGTATCCAACAAAATCCCAATTAATCAACAAATTAATTAATTATTAATTATTTACTTAAAGAAAATCAATCAGTTATTTGAAATAAATAAAATCCCGCCAAATGTTTTCAAGAGGAATATGTCGAAGACTGAAATTCTAAATGTTCTGAAGACATTTTTAAAATAATTAACGCGATACAATTTTAATAATTAACAAAAAAAAAAATAATTATAATGAATCGTCATCTAAAATTAATTATAAAAAAAACAAATCGTGGGAGGAGAGAGAAGTTAAGACACAAAATCATGTTAATTAATTTATCTTTTTTTTTCTCGACAATGTTGGTTGTACGGTGGAATTGTAATTATTAATTAATTATTAATTATTAATTAATTGAGATAATTAAAATTAAAAAATAACAGGATTAGTGTGAACTTGACGAAATAAAATAACTCGCCAGAGGCCTTCTGAAGCCTACAAGACTTATTTCCCTCCACGATCAATTAAGATCGATTAATTAGGGATTAACATCAATAGTCCCTTAATTAGAAAAATTAATTAAAATAATTTAATATGAAGATTAAATGTAAAAGTGTTTCATTAATTAATTAATTAATTAATTACTATAGAATAATTAATACTAGATAAATAAATTGCTTATTGGTAACAGAATAAATTAATGAGCAATCGTGATTGGATACTCGCTATAGATTATTAATTATTAATTAATGGTAAATAATATTAATAATAATTAATGGGGTAAATAATCGACGGATTTTTACAATTAACTCGATTTTATTTAACAATAAAATTCATATCGTCATTTATTGATGGATCATTTTATTAATTAGTTATTAATATTAATTAATTACGTAAGCGGATTATCAAGAGCTCATTACATTAAACAATTGACCAATCACTGGCTGCCTGGTTAATAATTTGCTTGACGCGAAAGTTGCGTTTTTTTGTGAGATCAACGAATTAAAAAAAAAATTAATTAATTAATTATATGATAGATGATTTTTATTGATTAATGTTGTTATTGACCCTCTGTACACAAATTTCAAGTAATTTTTATTTTAATTAAAAATTATTTTTCGAAATTTTATTTAGGGGGGGATTTAATTTTTATAAATTTGTGGAAAAATGAATTTTAGAAATTTTTAATGACAAAAAATTTATTAATTAACTTTTTAATGGGGTAATATGGCAACGTATGGAATTTGAAATTTGAAGTCTTGGGTTCGAATCCTGGTGTCGGTATAAAATTTTTTATAAAAAAAAAATAAGCAATTAAAATTATTTTTTTTTTTGTGTCATGATTAAAAAAAAAATAATTTTTAAATTAATGAGTCAGAAAATAAAATAGAAAATTATCTCGTAGCAATTTCGTCGTAAGTGTACTGAGAGTTAAAAAAAAAGGGAGGGGGGTCGACGAATTTTTATAAATTTTTGGAAAAATGAATTTTAGAAATTTTTAATGACAAAAAATTTATAAATTAATTTCTAAATGGGGCAATATGGTAACGTATGAATTTTGAAATTTGAAGTCTTGGGTTCGAATCCTGGTATCGGTATAAAATTTTTGATAAAAGAAAATTTAATTAAAATATTTTTCGTCATGATTAAAAAAAAATTAATTCTTAAATTAATGAGTCAGTAAATAAAAATAAAAAGTTATTTTGTGACAATTTTGTCGAATGTGTACAGAGGGTTGAAAAAAAAATTAAAAAAAAAAAAACATAACTGAGGTCTTACGTATTAATAATAAATGTAATATATAAAAAGTGCGAATGAGAATTTTTTTTTTGTAATAGGCATCGAAACAAAAAATTTTTTAGCGAATTACCCTAATGGAAGTAATTATATTAACATTTTTTATTACTAATTAATCAATAGATCTAGAATTTTTTTTAACAAAAATAATCTATAATTAATTAAGTTTTTTTTTTTATTTTTAATCAATAATTAATTGATGAAATTTATTTTATTAAAATATTGTTTAGATATTTTAAAATTCTTGCCTAATTGTTAGAGCAAAAAATGTGCACGGAGTATTTTTTTATGTGTTAAGATTAAGAGATTAAATATTAATAATTGTTTAGTAGAAATATTTTGTGATAGAGTGACCCAGTATTTTAATTAAATGCTTAATTTTATTTTGTACGCTATTGTTTAAGAAAACAATGATAATATGTAATACAAAAAAATCATTTTTTTATGTTGCCATGTGTTAAATTTTTTTTTACACCCGGGAAAAAAGTTTAAATCAAATTACATAAAATCTTATAAAATTTTATGAATGCCCGGGAAAAAAAGTTTTTTTTTTAAATTTTATACTGAAAATGGCCTAGTAAAATTTTATAAAAATTTATGAAGTTTTGTAAAATTTTAAAAAATTGTATAAAATTACATTTGATTATTAATTTCATTACTCAGATCTTACTTTAAAAAATTTTATAAAATTGTACAGCAAAAATTCATAAAATTTTTAAAAATTTTACAAAACTTCATAATTTTTATAAAATTTTACTAGGCCATTTTCAGTATAAAATTTTTAAAAAAATATTTTTTTTTCCGAGTGTACAGATCTGATATTTGATTTATTCAGATCAAAGTAGATCTAGGTTTAAAAATCAGCCTGTATAGATCTGAGTAGATACAGACAAAATACAGATTCAAACTTTTTTTCCCAGGCGGTAATTTAAATTCAGAAGAATTAAATATAAAAAAAGAAAAGTTGATAAATTTATTTCGATGTGCTTGAAATTTATATGATTTTTTATATTATTAATGCAATTATTGTAATGGAATTATTACTAATAACCATCATGAAAAAAAAAAAAAAAAAAACAATGTGTCATTCAATCATACGATCACAAACAATACCAAAAATATAATAATACCTTTTTCATGTAATATAATTTTTTATGACAGAAATAAATAAAACGATTGGAATAATAATTAATTATACTGAACGTTGTAAACGTTTTAATAATGTACACTCGTGTAATGATAATTATAATAATATAAAAAAAATATAAAATCAATGTGTATTTATTTATTTATTAGATTTGAATCTATTTAAAAATCTGATAATTAAGAAAATTAATTCTTGCCTAAGAGTTTGCTTAGCAAAAGTTCATTTTACAAAAGTTTCCTTGAATTTTTCGGCAAATGTCCGTCAACTTCGGGTATTTTTGTTTTTGACGACAATTTGTGTAAATTTTTTAAATATTTTAAAAATAAATTATTTGAAATTGGAGAAAATTTAAATTCGTGTGTCAAAATAAAATGGCGGCGAAATATAGTAGAAAAATATTTAAAAAATTAAAAAAAAAAACACTTGAGTGTTTAAACAAACCTTGGCAGAGAAATAATATGCAGAAGGGTATCCAAATACACTTGGAGATTTGAATTAAATTGCTCCAAGTGTATTCCAGCTAAAAAACGTCACTTAACTGCTATTTCCCACCAGAAGATGCCGGATGATTTTGATCAGGATCTTGGAAGACATCAGCATCAACCATCAGCAACACTGCACTAGCACTGAACACTCAACACTCAACTACACCACAGACACTTTGCACAATTAAAATTTTACAAACACTACACATTTTAATTAAACAATTACTATTAGCAATAAATATTATGGACAATTCCGCAAATTAACTGCACTACTGTGTTTCAATTTTAACGTACTAAAGAAAGATCTCGACTACTACTGCCATTGTTCATGATACTGACTGTTGCTAGTGGACCGCTAGTTGGTACGAAGTAACCGACTTTGCAACTCATTCCCCCACCGCCAATTTAGCAAAAGTTTGTGCGTTGAATACAGCAACGCGCAGCAGCGCCATTTTGGCGCGAAATTTCAAAATTGGAATTTAAGAAATTTATTAAAGTTCATTTGTGTCAATAATTATATTAATTAGACTAAAAATATACTCGAAAAATTTTATTTTCATCAATAATTTATTAATTATTTTTATTACTTGCGCGGTAAAATTAAATATTTGAAAAATAAATTATTAGAAATTGAAAAAAAGCAAAAAAGGACAGATACAACACCATTCAAAACATCTCTACTCAAATGGTACGCAACATCTCTATTCGTCGACATGTAAATTCAACAACAACTTTATTCATCAGTATATACTTATAGCGATATCTATGTTGATAAAAATATGAATTCACCTCATGCTTATTCAGAATCACCTGAATTCACAATCATCTTTATCCCATTATTTTGTATGGGTGAAATAAAAAATGAACGAAATATGAAAAAAAATTAAAATCAATAGCGATAACTTTGAAATTATAGAATTAAATATATTTATTAAATGAAATAGTATTGTAAATTACATTAAGTAAATTTGGATAAATAAAATATAATTTATTCAACTGAAATAAAATTTCTTTAATTAATTTATTACGATAAATATTTTTTTTTTTTTCCTCAAATTCATTAAAAAAATATAGGCTAAGGCCTAGTGTCCATTTAGCAATAGTGATTTGAGCGTAGCGGGAATGACAAAAAGTAAATGGGACGTAAGCGGAAATTTCAAATAGCAAACCAACCCGAAATGCGCATGCGCGAAAATTTAAAACTATAAAGCGGGAGCCCAATAAAAAGTTCTTCGCATATATATATACAGAAATTTTGTTTTTATTATATTTAGGTATTCTTTTTTTTTACTTACCTTTAGTCATGTACGTAATTTTTTCTGCATAAATAAATGTATTTTCATTTTTTAAAATATACTTATTTTTATTTGTGGAGTAAAATATTTAATTAAAAAAAAAAAAAAAAAAAGGTATTTTCTTGAGAAAAAAATAAATAAATCAAAACAATTTGAATACAAATTTATTATTAAAGAAATAAAGCGATTGAAGACAGACATTTTACTACGCATACAATGGTAAATAAGTCGACATGTACTGCTTTAACAATACGCATGCGCAAGCATTTAAAAATTTAGCAAATCTTTCGATTGTGTAACTAATTTGTTATTTATTACTATTAAATATAAATATAATTATGTATATTTGATTTAGTCATATTTAACTACATTTATGTACATTAATAAACAAAATATTTAATTAAAAATAAAGGAAAAGATATTGTCTTATTTAAATTAGAACTACTTAATATAAAAAGAATTAAAATTAATTAAGAAAAAAAAAACTCAGAGGACAAATATTCTAGTGCGCATGCGCCAACATTTAAAAAATACAGTGACTTCCACAGAGTATTCTGTAGAGATTTTTTTTTCTTTTAAAAAATATGTCTATATATTTACTATATGAAATTTTTTAGTATGAATATAAATATTTATATTTATCATTTATTTCTTTACAATAATTTTGATATTCTGTACGGCAAATATCGTACAGCAATACAAATTTTTGTAACGAAACTGATAAAAAATATAAATAATATTATAAAAAAAAATTATTATATGTATAAATAAATGTATTTTTTTCTTAATTATTTATAATTTTTTTGTTTTACTTACCTGTATCTATGAGGGTTCTTCTGCTTCTTCTTAATTATAATAATTTTTCACTTTCTTATATATATATACTTATTTCTACTTATAAACTAAAATATTTACTTAAAAATAAAGGGAAGGTTATTTTTTTCATTAATAAATGCTCAATTAAAAATAATAAATATTAGGATTTATTATTTAAAAAAAAAAAAAAAAAAGCGGCTGAGGACCGACTTCCTATACTGTGCGCATTCACCTACAATTGTATTTGTTTAAAAATACAATTGTACTGGTCTAGGCTATTTTCTTTTGGAAGAAAGAAAATAGCCCGTTTGGGAAACCTCGACACCGATAAAATACTCCGATAAAAATCCGATAGACCCGGAATCTATCGGTTTAAATCGGAGGATTTTATCAGTGAAAAAACCCGACCAACACAGTGATCACTCGATTGGTGACCATAAAAAAGCTAAATAAAATACAAATACAAAATATTATACATTAAACAATTATAAAATAAATACATAAAAAATACAAATGAATATATATAAATATAAAATTGAATAAAAATTTGTTAAAATTAAAACTTACTATTAGTATCCGTGCCTGGAAATCCCAATAAACAAAATCACACACACACTGATTACACTCTTAAATTTAAATTAAATAATAATAAAACAGACTTAAAATTAAGCGGGAACGGGAATAAAAAAAGGAAAAAGTAAATTAAATAAAAGCAAACCAAACCATGCAGTCAAACCCGAATAAAAAAAACACACTTAAAATTAAAAGGGAAGGGAAGAATGAGGAATAAAATTAAATTAAATATAAACAAACAAAACCATGCGATCAAACCCGAAAAAAATAAAAAAAAAACAAGCAAGCACAAGCCATGCAATAAAAACATGCCACTCGTACACATTCTTACAAAATAAAAATATAAATTAATAAATTATAAATCACTCTTACAGCATCCATCACACTCACACCTTAACAAAATAAGTATTTAAAACTAATTACAATTTGGCTAAAATTAAATAAATAAATATAAAAAATACAAATAAATAATAAATAATAAAAATAAATAATAAAATTAATTAAATAAATAATTTGTCTTCTTCTTGGTCCTGGTCCTCCTTCTTCTGGTCACGGTATTCCTTGGCAGCCATGGATATCCTTATTCTTCTTGACTGGATCTGAAACTAAGATATATATCCCAATAGATTAAATACAGGGATACATATTCATAAAAAAAATAAAAAATTTGAAAATAAATATGCACCAGAAAAAAAAAATTAAAGCGGCGGTGTGTCCTTGGCTCGGCAACACCTTGTCCTTGATGTTCAGCAACATCACTGTCCTCAAAATTATTCTGGTCCTGGTAGGCCAGTCATGTCAATAGATTCCATTGGACTCTAGATTAGACACGTCATAAATAATATGGAAACAAGTTAATCCAAATTATATCTAAACCTGAAAAACAAAATTAGAAAGAGAAAAAAGAGAAAGAAATTAATAGCCTAATAACTTCAACATGGTAAGAGTTAGGTAGGTCCCTGGAATCATGAAAAATCTACTAAAAAAAATTAGAAAGAAAAATTATACATTTAAACTTAAACGAAAAAAAAAAATTATAAAATTTATCCAATCCCTGGTGAGGTTCCGTATCCTTGAAAAATCTATTTAAAAAAAATCATATTTCTAAACATAAAACAAATTCCTAAATAATGCAAAAAAAAAAAAGATAAAAAATAAACATGTCGGGGTACGGTTCGCGTATCTAATTTTTTTTTTTTAATAATAATTAAAATGCTATCAAAACTAAATAGATAAATAGTAAAATGACTCTATTGTTAAAAGAACGACGTTAATTTAAGTGACTTTATATTTAAAAAATGACTAGAATCTACGGAATTTTGATAAAATAAAAAAAAACGAAGGGGAGGGGGGTGAAAGTACATTGACATTAATTAATTCAATTGAAATAAAAATTAAAAAAAAAAAATAGCTCTAATTCTAGTGACTCTACTTTCAAAAAACTACTGACTCTACTTCTACTAAATTGACGCTAAATTAAATGACGATAAAATAATGAAGAATAAATGAGCAATTACATTAAATTAATTAATCAAAGCAAGAAAAAAATGGCCCTAATTTAAGTGACTCTACCCGTATCAAAATGACGCTAAATTAAATGACTCGACTTTTTTAAAAATGACTCGAATAAGATGACTCTACTGTTAAAAAAAACGACTCTAAATAAAGTGAATCTACTTCTATCAAATTGACGTTAAATTACATGACTCGAATTAAACGACGATAAAAAAAATGAGAATGAATGAGCATTCACATTAAACTACTTAATTGAAACCGAATTTCCTTTTGATCGTATACAAAAGTCACTATAAAATCACATCGTTATAATATCATCAATAAAACCATTGCAGTCAATATTAATATCAATTGTGCAATGTGACCTGCCAGGGCCAATTACACTATCATTATAGAATGATAATGGTATTGATATTAATTATGACAGCAACCATAATATTGACAATACCGATAACAGCATGATTATTACAGATTTTCTTAACATATACGAGCAATAACGATCGAAATGTATTGAAAATAAAAATTTAAAAAAAAAACAGTGAAACCTGACCGAGTGCCAGGTTTCTATCATTAAGTGAAACGCAAACCGACTCTACTCTTAAAAGAAGTAACTCTATTTCTATTAAATAGACGCTAAATTAAGTAACTCGACTGTTTGTAAAATGACTCGAATTAAACGACGATAAAAAATTAAGAATAACTGAGCATTTGAATTAAATTAATTAATCGAAGCAAAAAATTAAAAAAAAAATGGCCCTAATTTAAGTGACTCTACCCGTATCAAAATGACGCTAAATTAAATGACTCGACTTTTTTAAAAATGACTCGAATAATATGACTCTACTGTTAAAAAAAACGACTCTAAATAAAGTGAATCTACTTCTATCAAATTGACGTTAAATTACATGACTCGAATTAAACGACGATAAAAAAAATGAAAATGAATGAGCATTCACATTAAACTACTTAATTGAAACCGAATTTCCTTTTGATCGTATACAAAAGTCACTATAAAATCACATCGTTATAATATCATCAATAAAACCATTGCAGTCAATATTAATATCAATTGTGCAATGTGACCTGCCAGGGCCAATTACACTATCATTATAGAATGATAATGGTATTGATATTAATTATGACAGCAACCATAATATTGACAATACCGATAACAGCATGATTATTACAGATTTTCTTAACATATACGAGCAATAACGATCGAAATGTATTGAAAATAAAAATTTAAAAAAAAAACAGTGAAACCTGACCGAGTGCCAGGTTTCTATCATTAAGTGAAACGCAAACCGACTCTACTCTTAAAAGAAGTAACTCTATTTCTATTAAATAGACGCTAAATTAAGTAACTCGACTGTTTGTAAAATGACTCGAATTAAACGACGATAAAAAATTAAGAATAACTGAGCATTTGAATTAAATTAATTAATCGAAGCAAAAAATTAAAAAAAAAATGGCCCTAATTTAAGTGACTCTACCCGTATCAAAATGACGCTAAATTAAATGACTCGACTTTTTTAAAAATGACTCGAATAATATGACTCTACTGTTAAAAAAAACGACTCTAAATAAAGTGAATCTACTTCTATCAAATTGACGTTAAATTACATGACTCGAATTAAACGACGATAAAAAAAATGAAAATGAATGAGCATTCACATTAAACTACTTAATTGAAACCGAATTTCCTTTTGATCGTATACAAAAGTCACTATAAAATCACATCGTTATAATATCATCAATAAAACCATTGCAGTCAATATTAATATCAATTGTGCAATGTGACCTGCCAGGGCCAATTACACTATCATTATAGAATGATAATGGTATTGATATTAATTATGACAGCAACCATAATATTGACAATACCGATAACAGCATGATTATTACAGATTTTCTTAACATATACGAGCAATAACGATCGAAATGTATTGAAAATAAAAATTTAAAAAAAAAACAGTGAAACCTGACCGAGTGCCAGGTTTCTATCATTAAGTGAAACGAAAACCGACTCTACTCTTAAAAGAAGTAACTCTATTTCTATTAAATAGACGCTAAATTAAGTAACTCGACTGTTTGTAAAATGACTCGAATTAAACGACGATGAAAAATTAAGAATAACTGAGCATTTAAATCAAATTAATTAATCGAAGCAAAAAATAAAAAAAAAATGGCCCTAATTTAAGTGACTCTACCCGTATTAAAATGGCGCTAAATTAAATGACTCGACTTTTTTAAAAATGACTCGAATAAGATGACTCTACTGTTAAAAAAACGACTCTAAATAAAGTGACTCTACTTCTATCAAATTGACGTTAAATTACATGACCCGAATTAAATGCCGATGAAAAATTAAGAATAACTGAGCATTTGAATTAAATTAATTAATCGAAGCAAAAAATTAAAAAAAAAATGGCCCTAATTTAAGTGACTCTACCCGTATCAAAATGACGCTAAATTAAATGACTCGACTTTTTCAAAAATGACTCGAATAAGATGACTCTACGGTTAAAAAAACGACTCTAAATAAAGTGACTCTACTTCTATCGAATTGACGTTAAATTACATGACCCGAATTAAATGCCGATGAAAAATTAAGAATAACTGAGCATTTAAATCAAATTAATTAATCGAAGCAAAAAATAAAAAAAAAATGGCCCTAATTTAAGTGACTCTACCCGTATCAAAATGACGCTAAATTAAATGACTCGACTTTTTCAAAAATGACTCGAATAATATGACTCTACTGTTAAAAAAAACGACTCTAAATAGATTGACTCTACTTCTATCAAATTGACGTTAAATTACATGACCCGAATTAAATGGCGATGAAAAATTAAGAATAACTGAGCATTTAAATTAAATTAATTAATCGAAGCAAAAAATAAAAAAAAAATGGCCCTAATTAATTCAATGACTCGACTTTTTTAAAAATGACTCGAATAAGATGACTCTACTGTTAAAAAAAACGACTCTAAATAAAGTGACTCTACTTCTATCGAATTGACGTTAAATTACATGACCCGAATTAAACGACGATAAAAAATTAAGAATATCTGAGCATTTAAATTAAATTATTTAATCGAAGCAAAAAATAAAAAAAAATGGCACTAATTAATTCAATGACTAGACTTTTTTAAAAATGACTCGAATAAGATGACTCTACTGTTAAAAAAAACGACTCTAAATAGAGTGACTCTACTTCTATCAAATTGACGTTAAATTACATGACCCGAATTAAATGGCGATGAAAAATTAAGAATAACTGAGCATTTAAATTAAATTAATTAATCGAAGCAAAAAATAAAAAAAAAATGGCCCTAATTAATTCAATGACTCGACTTTTTTAAAAATGACTCGAATAAGATGACTCTACTGTTAAAAAAAACGACTCTAAATAAAGTGACTCTACTTCTATCGAATTGACGTTAAATTACATGACCCGAATTAAACGACGATAAAAAATTAAGAATATCTGAGCATTTAAATTAAATTATTTAATCGAAGCAAAAAATAAAAAAAAATGGCACTAATTAATTCAATGACTAGACTTTTTTAAAAATGACTCGAATAAGATGACTCTACTGTTAAAAAAAACGACTCTAAATAAAGTGACTCTACTTCTATCGAATTGACGTTAAATTACATGACCCGAATTAAATGGCGATGAAAAATTAAGAATAACTGAGCATTTAAATTAAATTAATTAATCGAAGCAAAAAATAAAAAAAAAATGGCCCTAATTAATTCAATGACTCGACTTTTTTAAAAATGACTCGAATAAGATGACTCTACTGTTAAAAAAAACGACTCTAAATAGAGTGACTCTACTTCTATCAAATTGACGTTAAATTACATGACCCGAATTAAATGGCGATGAAAAATTAAGAATAACTGAGCATTTAAATTAAATTAATTAATCGAAGCAAAAAATAAAAAAAAAATGGCCCTAATTAATTCAATGACTCGACTTTTTTAAAAATGACTCGAATAAGATGACTCTACTGTTAAAAAAAACGACTCTAAATAAAGTGACTCTACTTCTATCGAATTGACGTTAAATTACATGACCCGAATTAAACGACGATAAAAAATTAAGAATATCTGAGCATTTAAATTAAATTATTTAATCGAAGCAAAAAATAAAAAAAAATGGCCCTAATTAATTCAATGACTCGACTTTTTTAAAAATGACTCGAATAAGATGACTCTACTGTTAAAAAAAACGACTCTAAATAAAGTGACTCTACTTCTATCGAATTGACGTTAAATTACATGACCCGAATTAAACGACGATAAAAAATTAAGAATATCTGAGCATTTAAATTAAATTATTTAATCGAAGCAAAAAATAAAAAAAAATGGCACTAATTAATTCAATGACTAGACTTTTTTAAAAATGACTCGAATAAGATGACTCTACTGTTAAAAAAAACGACTCTAAATAGAGTGACTCTACTTCTATCAAATTGACGTTAAATTACATGACCCGAATTAAATGGCGATGAAAAATTAAGAATAACTGAGCATTTAAATTAAATTAATTAATCGAAGCAAAAAATAAAAAAAAAATGGCCCTAATTAATTCAATGACTCGACTTTTTTAAAAATGACTCGAATAAGATGACTCTACTGTTAAAAAAAACGACTCTAAATAAAGTGACTCTACTTCTATCGAATTGACGTTAAATTACATGACCCGAATTAAACGACGATAAAAAATTAAGAATATCTGAGCATTTAAATTAAATTATTTAATCGAAGCAAAAAATAAAAAAAAATGGCACTAATTAATTCAATGACTAGACTTTTTTAAAAATGACTCGAATAAGATGACTCTACTGTTAAAAAAAACGACTCTAAATAAAGTGACTCTACTTCTATCGAATTGACGTTAAATTACATGACCCGAATTAAATGGCGATGAAAAATTAAGAATAACTGAGCATTTAAATTAAATTAATTAATCGAAGCAAAAAATAAAAAAAAAATGGCCCTAATTAATTCAATGACTCGACTTTTTTAAAAATGACTCGAATAAGATGACTCTACTGTTAAAAAAAACGACTCTAAATAGAGTGACTCTACTTCTATCAAATTGACGTTAAATTACATGACCCGAATTAAATGGCGATGAAAAATTAAGAATAACTGAGCATTTAAATTAAATTAATTAATCGAAGCAAAAAATAAAAAAAAAATGGCCCTAATTAATTCAATGACTCGACTTTTTTAAAAATGACTCGAATAAGATGACTCTACTGTTAAAAAAAACGACTCTAAATAAAGTGACTCTACTTCTATCGAATTGACGTTAAATTACATGACCCGAATTAAACGACGATAAAAAATTAAGAATATCTGAGCATTTAAATTAAATTATTTAATCGAAGCAAAAAATAAAAAAAAATGGCACTAATTAATTCAATGACTAGACTTTTTTAAAAATGACTCGAATAAGATGACTCTACTGTTAAAAAAAACGACTCTAAATAGAGTGACTCTACTTCTATCAAATTGACGTTAAATTACATGACCCGAATTAAATGGCGATGAAAAATTAAGAATAACTGAGCATTTAAATTAAATTAATTAATCGAAGCAAAAAATAAAAAAAAAATGGCCCTAATTAATTCAATGACTCGACTTTTTTAAAAATGACTCGAATAAGATGACTCTACTGTTAAAAAAAACGACTCTAAATAAAGTGACTCTACTTCTATCGAATTGACGTTAAATTACATGACCCGAATTAAACGACGATAAAAAATTAAGAATATCTGAGCATTTAAATTAAATTATTTAATCGAAGCAAAAAATAAAAAAAAATGGCACTAATTAATTCAATGACTAGACTTTTTTAAAAATGACTCGAATAAGATGACTCTACTGTTAAAAAAAACGACTCTAAATAAAGTGACTCTACTTCTATCGAATTGACGTTAAATTACATGACCCGAATTAAATGGCGATGAAAAATTAAGAATAACTGAGCATTTAAATTAAATTAATTAATCGAAGCAAAAAATAAAAAAAAAATGGCCCTAATTAATTCAATGACTCGACTTTTTTAAAAATGACTCGAATAAGATGACTCTACTGTTAAAAAAAACGACTCTAAATAGAGTGACTCTACTTCTATCAAATTGACGTTAAATTACATGACCCGAATTAAATGGCGATGAAAAATTAAGAATAACTGAGCATTTAAATTAAATTAATTAATCGAAGCAAAAAATAAAAAAAAAATGGCCCTAATTAATTCAATGACTCGACTTTTTTAAAAATGACTCGAATAAGATGACTCTACTGTTAAAAAAAACGACTCTAAATAAAGTGACTCTACTTCTATCGAATTGACGTTAAATTACATGACCCGAATTAAACGACGATAAAAAATTAAGAATATCTGAGCATTTAAATTAAATTATTTAATCGAAGCAAAAAATAAAAAAAAATGGCACTAATTAATTCAATGACTAGACTTTTTTAAAAATGACTCGAATAAGATGACTCTACTGTTAAAAAAAACGACTCTAAATAAAGTGACTCTACTTCTATCGAATTGACGTTAAATTACATGACTCGAATTAAACGACGATAAAAAAAATAAAAATGAATGAGCATTCACATTAAACTACTTAATTGAAACCGAATTCCCTTTTGATCGTATACAAAAGTCACTATAAAATCACATCATTATAATATCATCAATAAAACCATTGCAGTCAATATTAATATCAATTGTGCAATGTGACCTGCCAGGGCCAATTACACTATAATTATCGAATGATAATGGTATTGATATTAATTATGACAGCAACCATAATATTGACAATACCGATAACAGCATGATCATTACAGATTTTCTTAACATATACGAGCAATAACGATCGAAATGTATTAAAAATAGAAATTTAAAAGATTATAGTGAAACCTGACCGAGTGCCAGGTCTCTATCATTAAGTAAAACGAGAACCGACTCTACTCTTAAACAAAATAACTCTATTTCTATTAAATAGACGCTAAATGAAGTAACTCGACTGTTTGTAAAATGACTCGAATTAAACGACGATGAAAAATTAAGAATAACTGAGCATTTACATTTAATTTATTGATTGAAAGAAAAAAAATTTTAAACTGAAGCTACTCAAAATATTTCCGATTCTGTAAATATGATTCTACATTGATGACTCTATCATTGAAAAACTGGCGTTAATTCAAATGACTCTAATCTTATAAAATTGAAGTTAGAAAAAAAATTATTGGGGTGTAAATACATGTGTGATAAAAAAAAATAAGTGTTTGTGTGTTTTTTTTCGAAAAATAATAGAAACGACATAATATATTACCATCAAAACCGAACCGTATGCGTAGCATTAGGCCACCAGCCAATCGATAAATCGAATCCCCGTTTTGATCACACACAAAAGTCACTATAAAATCACATCATTATGATATCATCAATAAAACCATTGCAGTCAATATTAATATCAATTGTGCAATGTGACCTGCTAGGGCCAATTACACTATCATTAACTCACTCATAAAGTGGTAATGATATTGTTATTAATTATGACAACAACAATAATAATGATAACACCGATAACAACATGATAATGATAGATTTTCTTATAGCATGCGACCAATAAGGACCGACATCGATCGAACCGGAGGGTTATGCGTACCAGCCCAGAAGATCAGGATATATATTATGAAAAAACTAACAATTTAAAAACGCGACAGCCTGACCTAGTGCCAAGGCTCTTTTTTTTACGCGGAAATGCCATTTAAATTAAATTTATTATTAAAGGAAAAAAAATTTTAAAAAACTCGATTTTAAAAGTGACTCTAATCAAATAAATACTACAAGCAAGCAGTACTAACGAGTAAATTCAAGACTCTAATGCAAATGCCACCTACCCAAGTGCCAGGTGTCTTTTTTTAATTTAAATCTAATTTAATGAATTTAAGGGAAAAAAAAGTTAAGGGTGTAGATTGGTGTGTGGAGAAAAGTCGCCGTAAGCGAGGTTGTAAGTAACCTCGACTATACGGCGACGTGTGGGGTGAGACTCGATTTCATTAAAGATGAACAGAGTCTCAGGGGTAGTGTAAGTAAGGGTGTATGAGAGAGAAAGAAAAAGAATTGAAGCTAAAAAGAACCCAAAGCAAAATTGACTCTAATTTAAAAGCCCCTGGACCAGTAACTTAAATATCTAAAAAAACCGTGACGCTAATACTCGAATTTTAAAAATAAAGGGGGGTAAAGTGTGTAGTAAATGAAAGAGTAAATGAGTGGTAGAGTTACCACTCATTAAGAAGAAAGAGATGGGATGACTCTAATTAAAAACAAAAAAAACCCGAATTATTTAATTAATCTACTCCCCCGATCAGTCTAGTGACATCAAAACCCCAGTCCTATATTATTCCCCTCCTATAGTATAACTAACTTATTAACTAACGCAGCAAAAGTGACTCTAATTAATTGAATAAAAAAATAAAAATAAAAAACACATATCGCTCTACAGACGCTTAAACACTTAAAAAAGAAAAGATTTGATCAGAAAAATTTTTAATGAATTGAGACCGGCACCCAAATCGCACCCGGGTACTCAAAGGGTGGGACAGAATAATTCAAAAAAAATTAAAACTGATCAGGGAAAATTTCTTTTTTCAACTTTTTATCATTAAAAAAGAAAAAAAAATAAATTTTTTTTAATTTTTAATGGATAAAAAAAATATTTTATATACGCTGCTATGGTTGGCCACCCATAACAGCGTAACAATATTTTTCGCCTTTAAGATCTATAGAGCGATACATATTTTCAGACTCTAATTCGCGTGAATTTAATTCTAAATATATTATAAGAACCAAGTGTCCTTATAATCCCTAACACCCATAAACCCCCTCCCAACTAAATCACTAGACCAATATCCCATTTCGCGGACAAAAACCCAACGCGAATTAATTATTAAAAAAAAGGGGTGAAGGTGGTGGTATAGAAAGAGAAAGAGATGAATTAGGGAAGGGTTGGTTGACTCTAAAATTAAACGCGTGATTCTACTGAGAGAATACTCTCAACAAAAAACCTATTACTGGTCCACTAATTAATCTAATTACCCCGATTAAAAAAATTAAGAAAAAGATAAGAAATAGAAGAGAGAGAGAGAGAGTTGGAAACGCAAAGAGCGTATGTGTATGTGTGTGAGATGGGAAAAAAAAGTTATGTTTGAATTATCAACAGCAGAAGGCTATTGATAACCAATCAATCTACACCCCATGTTAAATTAAAAAAATAAAATACAATAACTCCAGAAGGGAGTTATTCAATTTATAGAAAAAAAAAGGTTACTCGGTTAGTACTGCTTGTGATTCAAATGACTCTAATTAAAATGAATGTAATAAAAAAAAAGACAAAATTTAAAAAAACAAATGACTCTACTTGGAAAAATTAATTCAAGTTAAATGGCATATTCTAAAATTGAACGAATTTACTGTAACTCGAATGAATCTACTGTAATTCAATTAACTCTACTTCTAATAAGCTAAATTTGATATAGTTGACACGACATTAAAAAAAATGACGCTAATTTAAATGACTCGACTTAAAGATCTAATTCTAATAAAATGTGAGTGACTCTAATATTAAAAAGCTAATATGTATTGTTGTTTATGAATTCACACCCCAAAAATAAATATGACTCGAATGTTACTAATTCTACTAACTAAAAAATAAATTGAATTTAAGAAGAAAAAAAATTTTTAATTTATGTGACTCGACCCTAATCAGAAAAAAGTAAATTTAATGTAAATGCTCAACGTTAATTTTAAAAAAACTAAATGTAATTCGAATGACTCGACTTTAATTGAAAAGACCGAAACTTTATGTAAATGACTCGACTTTAATTAAAAAGACCGAAATCTAATCTAAATGACCCGAATTTAATTTTTAAAAACTGAATTTAATTTAAATCACTCGTTTTTTATTCAAAAAAACAAAATTTAATGCAAACGCTCAGCTGCAATTGAAAAAAACCGAATCTAACGCGAATGACTTGACTTTAATTGAAAAAACTGAATTTAATCTGAATAACCCGAATTAAATTTTTAAAAACTGAATTTAATTTAAATTACCCGATTTTTATTCAAAAAAACAAAATTTAATGCAAACGCTCAGCTGCAATTAAAAAAAACCGAATCTAACGCGAATGACTTGACTTTAATTAAAAAGACCGAAATTTAATTTAAATGACTCGACTTTAATTGAAAAGACCGAAATTTAATTTAATTGACGCGACTTTGATGTAAAATTACTGAATTTACTGAAAATAACCCGATTTATATTCAAAAAACAAAATTTAATGCAAACGCTCAACTGTAATTCAAAAAAACCGAATCTAACGCGAATGACTTGACTTTAATTAAAAAAACTGAATTTAATCTAAATGACCGGAATTTAATTTTTAAAAACTGAATTTGATTTAAATTACCCGATTTTTATTAAAAAAAAAAAAATTTAATGCAAACGCTCAGCTGCAATTAAAAAAAACCGAATCTAACGCGAATGACTTGACTTTAATTAAAAAGACCGAAATTTAATTTAAATGACTCGACTTTAATTGAAAAGACCGAAATTTAATTTAATTGACTCGACTTTGATGTAAAATTACTGAATTTACTGAAAATAACCCGATTTATATTCAAAAAACAAAATTTAATGCAAACGCTCAACTGTAATTCAAAAAAACCGAATCTAACGCGAATGACTTGACTTTAATTGAAAAAACTGAATTTAATCTGAATAACCCGAATTAAATTTTTAAAAACTGAATTTAATTTAAATTACCCGATTTTTATTAAAAAAAAAAAAATTTAATGCAAACGCTCAGCTGCAATTAAAAAAAACCGAATCTAACGCGAATGACTTGACTTTAATTAAAAAGACCGAAATTTAATTTAAATGACTCGACTTTAATTGAAAAGACCGAAATTTAATTTAATTGACTCGACTTTGATGTAAAATTACTGAATTTACTGAAAATAACCCGATTTATATTCAAAAAACAAAATTTAATGCAAACGCTCAACTGCAATTAAAAAAAACCGAATCTAACGCGAATGACTTGACTTTAATTAAAAAGACCGAAATTTAATTTAAATGACTCGACTTTAATTGAAAAGACCGAAATTTAATTTAATTGACTCGACTTTGATGTAAAATTACTGAATTTACTGAAAATAACCCGATTTATATTCAAAAAACAAAATTTAATGCAAACGCTCAACTGCAATTAAAAAAAACCGAATCTAACGCGAATGACTTGACTTTAATTAAAAAGACCGAAATTTAATTTAAATGACTCGACTTTAATTGAAAAGACCGAAATTTAATTTAATTGACTCGACTTTGATGTAAAATTACTGAATTTACTGAAAATAACCCGATTTATATTCAAAAAACAATATTTAATGCAAACGCTCAACTGTAATTCAAAAAAACCGAATCTATCGCGAATGACTTGACTTTAATAAAAAAAACTGAATTTAATCTAAATGACTCGACTCTGATATCAAATTACTGAATTTACTGTAAATGACTTGAATTTAATTTTAAAGAACTGAATTTAATGTAAATGACTCGACTTTAATTAAAAAAAACCGTAATTTAATTTAAATGACTCGACGATTGATAATTGTAACGAATTTAAATTAAAAAAAAGATACGGAACCGTTGATAAATATTAAAAAATGAAATTAAATAAATAGATTATAATAGAGAAGAGAAAAGAAAGTGACAAAATTTAACGAACATTAACAAACCTCAACAGGGAAATAACTTTATTTCCCTGCCGAACGATGCCAGATGATCAGCTGGTAGGATGACAGCTAGCAGTCCGTCGAGGTAAGTCAGTGTTGTTTGCTTCCATCCTTCCTTCCAGTCAAGACATCAGAAAGAGAGTTTTCATCGTTGAAATCCACTGATAATCTATTTAAATAATTGTCATTAATTAATAAATAAAAATCCTGTTGACTATTGTATTTAATTGATGAGACAAAAAAATTAAGAAAAAAAAATTAATTATTTCAACTTGCGAAAACGCTTGTTGAAAAAAAAAAAAAAAAAAAAAAATTTTTTTCAAGGTGACTATTGATGACGTTAATGGAAATAAAAAAAAAAAAATTCTTGCAAAAGAAGTCAACAGAATTTTTAAAAATAGTTGGACACCCCGACTATGATGTCTACACATCGGGTGTCGGGTGCCAACTGACCCTTTTGCCCCTTGACTTTAGCCCTCTCACTTCACCCCCACTTTCTCCCTCTTACTACTCACCCTGCGCAGTAGACGATTTTACTGGTATCGGATTTTTTTCTGCGCAGGTAGAGAGGGATCTCCCCCCAACTTCGACCTTACGTCCGAACTACCCCTCAACCGTGCCTACGTGACCTGACCCTCTTCCCCCGTCCCCGCGACCCCCTTGTCCAAAAAAAGCTGATGCAACAATTTTCAAATTAAAATCATTCGAATAAATTTAATGAAATTTTTATATATTTTTATGCTAAAATGTATTTATTTTTATGAATTAATGCCAACACAACCTAATTAACTCAAGTACAAATGCTAATCATTCATACAAACTCCTTTGACTGTTAATTAAACAGTATAAATCATAAAAAATGTCCATCAATCATTAAATAAAGTCATCATAGATCTTATATTTATAGATCTTGATATTTTATAGATCTAATAAATTACTTTCGGGTTGAATAAATAAGTTTTCATGATAATTTATCGAACGTTAAAGTAATAAAAGTTTCAAAAGCTTTATTTTTTCATTCATCCTTTTTTACAATACAACTTTAAATTTCATTCGCTTCCCGCGATAATAAGACGCGCGTATCTCAGTACGCATGCGAACTAAAACATAAACACGTTCAAAAAACTTGTCGTGTCTTTAAAAAAGAACAGTCGACGTAAATAATATAATTAATTATTATTCTTACATTATTAATCTATTATATTCAAATTAATAAACTGATTTGAGTGCTAATTAAATCGCTCGTAGCAAGGATATTAAGATGAGAACCTAAATAGCTACATTAGTCGCTGTTCTGTTGACATTCTAACCTAATTTCATTTGTCAAAATATATAAATTGAATGTATTCACAATAAGACCGCAGTAAGTAACAATTTTACAACAAACTCATTTAAAATCTATTATTTATTGATCTTTAATATTCCTACGTAAAAAGTCAATTTTTTTTAAATTAATTAACTACAAATTAAAGCATCATAAATTGTCTTTCTTCTTCCTGAGTGCAATAACTCTTTCCACTTTTGTATTCAAATAATTAAATCACATAAATTTATAACTCACTAACAAACTTTTAATTATAATAATATTTATTTCAGATGTACACAAAAAAAGTCAGATGGTGATCAATAGATGTTTTTTCTAAATGTACGTTAATTTTTACATTGATCATTATTAATTCTAAATCATGAATTTAATATGATTTACTTAATGAACAAGTTTGAATCCTAATTAAATTGCTAGTAACAATATTATAATTAAGATGAGAACCGGAAAAGCAACAGAAGCCACAGTTCTGTCAATGATCTAACCAAATTTTATTCGTGCACTAAAATAAACTGAACTTATTCAAAAAATGACAGGAGTAAGAGTAAGTAATAATTTAACAATTGATACATTTTAATTCTATTCTATATTGTTCTTCAATACACCTGAGTTAAAAGTCAATATTTCTAATTAATCAATCATAAATTACAACATTATGAATTGTCTTTCTTCTTATTCATGAGGGATAAAACTTTTTCGACTTCTATATTTAAATAATTAAAACACGTAACTTCATTACTCACTATCAAACATCAAATAATAATAATCTTTGTTTCAGATGTGAAAAAATGTATCCTTAATCAATGGATATTTGTTTCAAATGTACATCAATTTGTACGTTGCCCACCAAATTGACGGAATTTCTACCTATGGCACAAGAAAGAGGGTAATAACTAATGAATTAAGGAAGCTAAAATTTTATTGTGATTTCGGTAAGCAAGCAGTCTTTTCAAGGTCACGAAAAATACTATTTTCTTTTTTCATTTTTCCTTAATTTGATATAATTTCAGAATCGAAGAAAACGCGTTTGTAGATTCTCTAATTGTCGCAGTGATTTGAAAGTGTTCATTCATAGAGCATGATCACATGCAAGTGCAATTTATTATATAATAAATATAATATATAATTATATTATTTACGTCGACTGTTCTTTTTTAAAGACACGACAAGTTTTTTGAATGTGTTTATGTTTTAGTTCGCATGCGTACTGAGATACGCGCGTCTTATTATCGCGGGAAGCGAATGAAATTTAAAGTTGTATTGTAAAAAAGGATGAATGAAAAAATAAAGCTTTTGAAACTTTTATTACTTTAACGTTCGATAAATTATCATGAAAACTTATTTATTCAACCCGAAAGTAATTTATTAGATCTATAAAATATCAAGATCTATAAATATAAGATCTATGATGACTTTATTTAATGATTGATGGACATTTTTTATGATTTATACTGTTTAATTAACAGTCAAAGGAGTTTGTATGAATGATTAGCATTTGTACTTGAGTTAATTAGGTTGTGTTGGCATTAATTCATAAAAATAAATACATTTTAGCATAAAAATATATAAAAATTTCATTAAATTTATTCGAATGATTTTAATTTGAAAATTGTTGCATCAGCTTTTTTTGGACAAGGGGGTCGCGGGGACGGGGGAAGAGGGTCAGGTCACGTAGGCACGGTTGAGGGGTAGTTCGGACGTAAGGTCGAAGTTGGGGGGAGATCCCTCTCTACCTGCGCAGAAAAAAATCCGATACCAGTAAAATCGTCTACTGCGCAGGGTGAGTAGTAAGAGGGAGAAAGTGGGGGTGAAGTGAGAGGGCTAAAGTCAAGGGGCAAAAGGGTCAGTTGGCACCCGACACCCGATGTGTAGACATCATAGTCGGGGTGTCCAACTATTTTTAAAAATTCTGTTGACTTCTTTTGCAAGAATTTTTTTTTTTTTATTTCCATTAACGTCATCAATAGTCACCTTGAAAAAAATTTTTTTTTTTTTTTTTTTTTTTCAACAAGCGTTTTCGCAAGTTGAAATAATTAATTTTTTTTTCTTAATTTTTTTGTCTCATCAATTAAATACAATAGTCAACAGGATTTTTATTTATTAATTAATGACAATTATTTAAATAGATTATCAGTGGATTTCAACGATGAAAACTCTCTTTCTGATGTCTTGACTGGAAGGAAGGATGGAAGCAAACAACACTGACTTACCTCGACGGACTGCTAGCTGTCATCCTACCAGCTGATCATCTGGCATCGTTCGGCAGGGAAATAAAGTTATTTCCCTGTTGAGGTTTGTTAATGTTCGTTAAATTTTGTCACTTTCTTTTCTCTTCTCTATTATAATCTATTTATTTGATTTCATTTTTTAATATTTATCAACGGTTCCGTATCTTTTTTTTAATTTAAATTCGTTACAATTATCAATCGTCGAGTCATTTAAATTGAATTACGGTTTTTTTTAATTAAAGTCGAGTCATTTACATTAAATTCAGTTCTTTAAAATTAAATTCAAGTCATTTACAGTAAATTCAGTAATTTGATATCAGAGTCGAGTCATTTAGATTAAATTCAGTTTTTTAAATTAAAGTCAAGTCATTCGCGTTAGATTCGGTTTTTTTGAATTACAGTTGAGCGTTTGCATTAAATTTTGTTTTTTGAATATAAATCGGGTTATTTTCAGTAAATTCAGTAATTTTACATCAAAGTCGAGTCAATTAAATTAAATTTCGGTCTTTTCAATTAAAGTCGAGTCAATTAAATTAAATTTCGGTCTTTTCAATTAAAGTCGAGTCATTTAAATTAAATTTCGGTCTTTTTAATTAAAGTCAAGTCATTCGCGTTAGATTCGGTTTTTTTTAATTGCAGCTGAGCGTTTGCATTAAATTTTTTTTTTTTTAATAAAAATCGGGTAATTTAAATCAAATTCAGTTTTTAAAAATTAAATTCCGGTCATTTAGATTAAATTCAGTTTTTTTAATTAAAGTCAAGTCATTCGCGTTAGATTCGGTTTTTTTGAATTACAGTTGAGCGTTTGCATTAAATTTTGTTTTTTGAATATAAATCGGGTTATTTTCAGTAAATTCAGTAATTTTACATCAAAGTCGAGTCAATTAAATTAAATTTCGGTCTTTTCAATTAAAGTCAAGTCATTCGCGTTAGATTCGGTTTTTTTTAATTGCAGCTGAGCGTTTGCATTAAATTTTTTTTTTTTTTAATAAAAATCGGGTAATTTAAATTAAATTCAGTTTTTAAAAATTTAATTCGGGTTATTCAGATTAAATTCAGTTTTTTCAATTAAAGTCAAGTCATTCGCGTTAGATTCGGTTTTTTTCAATTGCAGCTGAGCGTTTGCATTAAATTTTGTTTTTTTGAATAAAAAACGAGTGATTTAAATTAAATTCAGTTTTTAAAAATTAAATTCGGGTCATTTAGATTAGATTTCGGTCTTTTTAATTAAAGTCGAGTCATTTACATAAAGTTTCGGTCTTTTCAATTAAAGTCGAGTCATTCGAATTACATTTAGTTTTTTTGAAATTAACGTTGAGCATTTACATTAAATTTACTTTCTTCTGATTAGGGTCGAGTCACATAAATTAAAAATTTTTTTTCTTCTTAAATTCAATTTATTTTTTAGTTAGTAGAATTAGAAACATTCGAGTCATATTTATTTTTGGGGTGTGAATTCATAAACAACAATACATATTAGCTTTTTAATATTAGAGTCACTCACATTTTATTAGAATTAGATCTTTAAGTCGAGTCATTTAAATTAGCGTCATTTTTTTTAAATGTCGTGTTAACTATATCAAATTTAGCTTATTAGAAGTAGAGTTAATTGAATTACAGTAGATTCATTCGAGTTACAGTAAATTCGTTCAATTTTAGAATATGCCATTTAACTTGAATTAATTTTTCCAAGTAGAGTCATTTGTTTTTTTAAATTTTGTCTTTTTTTTTATTACATTCATTTTAATTAGAGTCATTTGAATCACAAGCAGTACTAACCGAGTAACCTTTTTTTTTCTATAAATTGAATAACTCCCTTCTGGAGTTATTGTATTTTATTTTTTTAATTTAACATGGGGTGTAGATTGATTAGTTATCAATAGCCTTCTGCTATTGATAATTCAAACATAACTTTTTTTTTCCCATCTCACACACATACACATACGCTCTTTGCGTTTCCAACTCTCTCTCTCTCTCTTCTATTTCTTATCTTTTTCTTAATTTTTTTAATCGGGGTAATTAGATTAATTAGTGGACCAGTAATAGGTTTTTTGTTGAGAGTATTCTCTCAGTAGAATCACGCGTTTAATTTTAGAGTCAACCAACCCTTCCCTAATTCATCTCTTTCTCTTTCTATACCACCACCTTCACCCCTTTTTTTTAATAATTAATTCGCGTTGGGTTTTTGTCCGCGAAATGGGATATTGGTCTAGTGATTTAGTTGGGAGGGGGTTTATGGGTGTTAGGGATTATAAGGACATTTGGTTCTTATAATTTATTTAGAATTAAATTCACGCGAATTAGAGTCTGAAAATATGTATCGCTCTATAGATCTTAAAGGCGAAAAATATTGTTACGCTGTTATGGGTGGCCAACCATAGCAGCGTATATAAAATATTTTTTTTATCCATTAAAAATTAAAAAAAATTTATTTTTTTTTCTTTTTTAATGATAAAAAGTTGAAAAAAGAAATTTTCCCTGATCAGTTTTAATTTTTTTTGAATTATTCTGTCCCACCCTTTGAGTACCCGGGTGCGATTTGGGTGCCGGTCTCAATTCATTAAAAATTTTTCTGATCAAATCTTTTCTTTTTTAAGTGTTTAAGCGTCTGTAGAGCGATATGTGTTTTTTATTTTTATTTTTTTATTCAATTAATTAGAGTCACTTTTGCTGCGTTAGTTAATAAGTTAGTTATACTATAGGAGGGGAATAATATAGGACTAGGGGTTTTGATGTCACTAGACTGATCGGGGGAGTAGATTAATTAAATAATTCGGGGTTTTTTTTTTTTAATTAGAGTCATCCCATCTCTTTCTTCTTAATGAGTGGTAACTCTACCACTCATTTACTCTTTCATTTACTACACACTTTACCCCCCTTTTTTTAAAAAATTCGAGTATTAGCGTCACGGTTTTTTTAGATATTGAAGTTACTGGTCCAGGGGCTTTTAAATTAGAGTCAATTTTGCTTTGGGTTCTTTTTAGCTTCAATTCTTTTTCTTTCTCTCTCATACACCCTTACTTACACTACCCCTGAGACTCTGTTCATCTTTAATGAAATCGAGTCTCACCCCACACGTCGCCGTATAGTCGAGGTTACTCACAACCTCGCTTACGGCGACTTTTCTCCACACACCAATCTACACCCTTAACTTTTTTTTCCCTTAAATTCATTAAATTAGATTTAAATTAAAAAAAGACACCTGGCACTTGGGTAGGTGGCATTTGCATTAGAGTCTTGAATTTACTCGTTAGTACTGCTTGCTTGTAGTATTTATTTGATTAGAGTCACTTTTAAAATCGAGTTTTTTAAAATTTTTTTTCCTTTAATAATAAATTTAATTTAAATGGCATTTCCGCGTAAAAAAAGAGCCTTGGCACTAGGTCAGGCTGTCGCGTTTTTAAATTGTTAGTTTTTTTATAATATATGTCCTGATCTTCTGGGCTGGTACGCATAACCCTCCGGTTCGATCGATGTCGGTCCTTATTGGTCGCATGCTATAAGAAAATCTATTATTATCATGTTGTTATCGGTGTTATCATTATTATTGTTGTTGTCATAATTAATAACAATATCATTACCACTTTATGAGTGAGATAATGATAGTGTAAGTGGCCCGGGCAGGTCACATTGCACAATTGATATTAATATTGACTGCAATGGTTTTATTGATGATATCGTAATGATGTGATTTTATAGTGACTTTTGTGTGCGATCAAAACGGGGATTCGATTTATCGATTGGCTGGTGGCCTAATGCTACGCATACGGTTCGGTTTTGATGGTAATATATTATGTCGTTTCTATTATTTTTCGAAAAAAAACACACAAACACTTATTTTTTTTTATCACACATGTATTTACACCCCAATAATTTTTTTTCTAACTTCAATTTTATAAGATTAGAGTCATTTGAATTAACGCCAGTTTTTCAATGGTAGAGTCATCAATGTAGAATCATATTTACAGAATCGGAGATATTTTCAGTAGCTTCAGTTTAAAATTTTTTTTCTTTCAATCAATAAATTAAATGTAAATGCTCATTCACTTTTAATTTTTTATCGTCATTTAATTCGAGTCATTTAATTTAACGTCAATTTGATAGAAGTAGAGTCACTTTATTTAGAGTCGTTTTTTTTAACAGTAGAGTCATCTTATTCGAGTTATTTTTAAAAAAGTCGAGTCATTTAATTTAGCGTCATTTTGATACGGGTAGAGTCACTTAAATTAGGGCCATTTTTTTTTTAATTTTTTGCTTCGATTAAATAATTTAATTTAAATGCTCAGTTATTCTTAATTTTTCATCGTCGTTTAATTCGAGTCATGTAATTTAACGTCAATTTGATAGAAGTAGAGTCACTTTATTTAGAGTCGTTTTTTTAACAGTAGAGTCATCTTATTCGAGTCATTTTTAAAAAAGTCGAGTCATTTAATTTAGCGTCATTTTGATACGGGTAGAGTCACTTAAATTAGGGCCATTTTTTTTTTATTTTTTGCTTCGATTAATTAATTTAATTTAAATGCTCAGTTATTCTTAATTTTTCATCGGCATTTAATTCGGGTCATGTAATTTAACGTCAATTTGATAGAAGTAGAGTCACTTTATTTAGAGTCGTTTTTTTTAACAGTAGAGTCATATTATTTGAGTCATTTTTAAAAAAGTCGAGTAATTTAATTTAGCGTCATTTTGATACGGGTAGAGTCACTTAAATTAGGGCCATTTTTTTTTATTTTTTGCTTCGATTAATTAATTTAATTTAATTGCTCAGTTATTCTTAATTTTTTATCGTCATTTAATTCGAGTCATTTTACAAACAGTCGAGTTACTTCATTTAGCGTCTATTTAATAGAAATAGAGTTATTTTGTTTAAGAGTAGAGTCGGTTCTCGTTTTACTTAATGATAGAGACCTGGCACTCGGTCAGGTTTCACTATAATCTTTTAAATTTCTATTTTTAATACATTTCGATCGTTATTGCTCGTATATGTTAAGAAAATCTGTAATAATCATGCTGTTATCGGTATTGTCAATATTATGGTTGCTGTCATAATTAATATCAATACCATTATCATTCTATAATGATAGTGTAATTGGCCCTGGCAGGTCACATTGCACAATTGATATTAATATTGACTGCAATGGTTTTATTGATGATATTATAATGATGTGATTTTATAGTGACTTTTGTATACGATCAAAAGGGAATTCGGTTTCAATTAAGTAGTTTAATGTGAATGCTCATTCATTTTTATTTTTTTTATCGTCGTTTAATTCGAGTCATGTAATTTAACGTCAATTCGATAGAAGTAGAGTCACTTTATTTAGAGTCGTTTTTTTTAACAGTAGAGTCATCTTATTCGAGTCATTTTTAAAAAAGTCGAGTCATTGAATTAATTAGGGCCATTTTTTTTTATTTTTTGCTTCGATTAAATAATTTAATTTAAATGCTCAGTTATTCTTAATTTTTTATCGTCGTTTAATTCGGATCATGTAATTTAACGTCAATTCGATAGAAGTAGAGTCACTTTATTTAGAGTCGTTTTTTTTAACAGTAGAGTCATCTTATTCGAGTCATTTTTAAAAAAGTCGAGTCATTGAATTAATTAGGGCCATTTTTTTTTTATTTTTTGCTTCGATTAATTAATTTAATTTAAATGCTCAGTTATTCTTAATTTTTTATCGCCATTTAATTCGGGTCATGTAATTTAACGTCAATTTGATAGAAGTAGAGTCACTCTATTTAGAGTCGTTTTTTTTAACAGTAGAGTCATCTTATTCGAGTCATTTTTAAAAAAGTCGAGTCATTGAATTTAGCGTCATTTTGATACGAGTAGAGTCACTTAAATTAGGGCCATTTTTTTCTTGCTTTGATTAATTAATTTAATGTAATTGCTCATTTATTCTTAATTTTTTTATCGTCATTTTATTTAGCGTCAATTTAGTAGAAGTAGAGTCAGTAGTTTTTTGAAAGTAGAGTCACTTGAATTAGAGCCATTTTTTTTTTTATTTTTATTTCAATTGAATTAAATAATGTAAATGTACTTTAACCCCCCCCCCCTCCGCCCCTTCTTTTTTTTTTTATTTTATTGAAGTTGATTCGTAGATTCGAGTCATTTGTTAAATATAAAGTCACTTAAGTTAACGTCGTTCTTTTAACAATAGAGTCATTTTACTATTTATTTATTTAGTTTTGATAGCATTTTAATTATTATTAAAAAAAAAAAATTAGATACGCGAACCGTACCCCGACATGTTTATTTTTTATCTTTCTTTTTTTTGCATTATTTAGGAATTAATTTTAGGTTTAGAAATATGATTTTTTTGAATAGATTTCTCAAGGTTACGGAACCTCATCATGAATTGTTTAAATTTTATAAATTATTTTTTTGTTCAGGTTTAGGCGTATAATTATTTTTTCATTTTTTTTAGTATATTTTTCGAGATTCTGGGGACTTACTTAATCCTTACCCTATTGAAGTTATTGGGCTATTAATTTCTTTTTTTTTCTTTAAAATTTTTTTTTTTTTTCAGGTTTAGGTATATGATTTGGATGATTTTTTTCCTATATAATTTATGACGTGTCTAATCAAGAGTCCAATGGAATCTATTGACATGACTGGCCTACCAGGACCAGAATAATTTTGAGGACAGTGATGTTGCTGAACATCAAGGACAAGGTGATGCAGATCCAAGGACACACCGCTGCTTTAATTTTTTTTTCTGGTGGATATTTATTTTCAAATCTTTTATTTTTTCCATAAATATGTATCTCTGTACTTAATCTATTGGGATATATATCTTAGTTTCAGATCCAGTCAAGAAGAATAAGGATATCCATGGCTGCCAAGGAATACCGAGACCAGGAGAAGGAGGACCAGGACCAAGAAGAAGATGAATTATTTATTTAATTATTTATTTTTATTATTTATTATATATTTTTATTTTTTTATTTAATTTTAGCCAAATTGTAATTAGTTTTAAATACTTATTTTGTTAAGGTGTGAGTGTGATGGATGCTGTAAGAATGATTTATAATTTATTAATTTAATTTATATTTTTATTTTGTAAGAATGTGTACGAGTGGCATGTTTTTATTGCATGGCTTGTGCTTGCTTGTTTTTTTTTTATTTTTTTCGGGTTTGATCGCATGGTTTTGTTTGTTTATATTTAATTTAATTTTATTCCTCATTCTTCCCTTCCCTTTTAATTTTAAGTGTGTTTTTTTTATTCGGGTTTGACTGCATGGTTTGGTTTGCTTTTATTTAATTTACTTTTTCCTTTTTTTATTCCCGTTCCCTCTTAATTTTAAGTCTGTTTCATTATTATTAAATTTAAATTTAAGAGTGTAATCAGTGTGTGTGTGATTTTGTTTATTGGGATTTCCAGGCACGGATACTAATAGTAAGTTTTAATTTTAAGAAATTTTTATTTAATTTTATATTTATATATATTGAATTGTATTTTTTATGTATTTATTTTATAATTGTTTAATGTATAATATTTTGTATTTGTATTTTATTTAGCTTTTTTTTGGTCACCAATCGAGTGATCACTGTGTTGGTCGGGTTTTTTCACTGGTAAAAACCTCCGATATAAACCGATAGATTCCGGGTCTATCGGATTTTTATCGGAGTATTTTATCGGTGTCGAGGTTTCCCAAACGGGCTATTTTCTTTCTTCCAAAAGAAAATAGCTTAGACCAGTACAATTGTATTTTTAAACAAATACAATTGTAGGTGAATGCGCACAGTATAGGAAGTCGGTCCTCAGCCGCTTTTTTTTTTTTTTTTTTAAATAATAAATCCTAATATTTATTATTTTTAATTGAGCATTTATTAATGAAAAAAATAACCTTCCCTTTATTTTTAAGTAAATATTTTAGTTTATAAGTAGAAATAAGTATATATATAT
This sequence comes from Microplitis demolitor, assembly GCF_026212275.2. Classification (NCBI taxonomy): domain Eukaryota; kingdom Metazoa; phylum Arthropoda; class Insecta; order Hymenoptera; family Braconidae; genus Microplitis; species Microplitis demolitor. The sequence goes on from NC_068553.1 coordinate 16,615,688, forward strand.
AAGAAAGTGAAAAATTATTATAATTAAGAAGAAGCAGAAGAACCCTCATAGATACAGGTAAGTAAAACAAAAAATTATGAATAATTAAGAAAAAAATAATATATTTATTTATACATATAATAATTTTTTTTTTACAATATTATTTATATTTTTTATCCGTTTCGTTACAAAAATTTTTATTTCCCGTACGATATTGATGCTAGTCAGCTGCTAATAATAATTACAACAATTTTTCACGTTAACGTAACAAATTAAAAATCTTTAGTTTATTCTTCTTAATTGTTTTTTGAAGTATCAAAATAATTAATTTTATTTTCATTATTAATTATTTTTAATACTTTATTGTTCAATAAAAAAAAAACTATTTAACTGAATAAAAATTTAATGAAAAATACTCTTTACACTATTAATATTTTGTTATTTAAAAAACTTTTATTATTTTAAAATAGTTACGTTTTAAATACATAAGTTTAATTATGAGCGTGAATGTAGAAGACATCAGACAAATTTTAAATAAATAAATAGATTAAATAGCTAAAAAAAAAATAAAATTAAAAAAACATACGCATTAAAAAAATTTCGAAACTAACAAGTGAATTCTTTTATTTATATTTATCCATTTATTTATAATTTTAAATTTGTCTGATGTCTTCTACATTGACACCCACATTTTTCCTGCTTTTTTTTTATATGGTTGTTTAAAATTCAAATTAATTTAAATATTGTGGCTCCACCTACAAAAATAAAAAGAAAATACATTTTTATAAATTGCGGTAAATAACCCAAATTAATAAATTTCCGGTGAAAAATAAATTGCATATGTATGGGTAAACGGGATATGTGTGAAAGACACAAAGACCTACCCTCGATTGTCTATTGATACGTATACATAAATCAAAGAACAGATTTAATATTCCAATAGGAAACTGTAGGAATCAATCCTAAAACGCCATGTGGGAACCCGTATAGGAATCTAGGCTGGATTCTCATATGGATTTTTTTAATAAGATCATAATGATGAATTATTATTAAATATTTCATGAATAATCTCCGTGTTTATTCGGTCTTGAATTGACTTCTTGTGTACCATTTTGATTTAATCGAATTATTTTATTTCCGCTAACCATTGTTACGTTGAAAAAAAATATTATCAGCTTCAGCAATTATCGAAGACATCAAATATTGTATAAATTCTACGTGGTCACTCTTTTCAATACAACTTGATAATTTGTTGCTATTTTTGGTTTTTTTATTGGGAGATTTCGGATTTGCTGAAGCTGTGATTATTGCGATTTCTTCTTCAGTTAAAAATCTTTTTAAATCATCCACAATCGTCAAAAATTAAAAAAAATTTCAAATAAATTCCTACTAGCCACTTTAGCTTACAATTTACGGTAATTTAATATTGAAATTACCCGAAATTTTCTGTCCGAATTTGCCGACAATTTAACAGCAAAAGTTGAAATTAAAATTTTACAGTTTAATTTTTCTTCAATTTAAAGGTAAATTTTTACAAAAAAAAAAGTCAGTAATGTTCATTCTTAGCATTTCAAAAGGTAAGCAAATTTATGCTTCAAATTGTCTACAATTAGACGATAAAAAAGTAGTTAACAATTTTTCAAGTCAAATTAACAACAAATTGCCGCAAAATTTACGTGAAAATTGCTAACTTTTTTCTAGTCAACTTTTGAAGTGAATTTTTCACTCTAATTCGGCAGTAAATGTATGTCAAGTGCAATAGCAAGTTGCAGACAAATTGTCGTAAAAAATGGAAAAATCCAAAGTTGACGGAAATTTGACGAAAAATTCAAGAAAACTTTTGCTTAAGTAAACTGTGCTATTAGGGGTGTTTCAAAATTTTCTTTTACAGTCGGAAAGTCCTTAAGCGCCACCTAGGAAACTTGACAACACCCAAACGAAACTTTTTTTTTCATGGGGCCAAAAACATGAGCGTAAATCAGCTGACAATTTTCAATTTCCACTTTTTAAATAAACAAATAAAATGTCAATAACAAAATTTAAAAATAATACCCGCCATTTTTTGAATTTCATTATTTCAATTATTAAATTCATTTGTTTAAAATTTACAAATTTTCTCACATCCGCTACATTTACTCATGAAAATCAGGCTTGAATACTCTGCCTTCACACTCCATTTTATTAAAAGACACGCAGGTTAGATTTACAAGTACTTGTACATAAGGTTACATTAATTGTGTTCGTAAGTTTCACGCAGTTTTCAATAATAAAAAGTAAAAAATAATTAAGTGCCGGGCAGTAAAATATAAATAAATAAATCAATCATGAATGACTTGGAAAAATACTTCGACGTAATGAATTCAATGAAAAAAGGAAATACGCAAAAAGTAATTGATATAGTAGAAGAATTTGGTTTATCATTCTGCTCATTGCTGGATGATGGGTATAAACTACTTTCTGTTGCCGTTGAAAAAAATCAAGTAGAAATGGTGGCTAATTTATTGCACTACGATGCAAAAGTTAACAGCGATCGTGATATCATGTCACTTCTTCAGATAGCTGCCATAAATAATAACACGACAATTTTCAAAATGCTCCTGGAACGCGGTGCTACAATAAATTATAGTCATATTTATAATAAAAAATCACCAATTAAGTTAGCAATTGAGCACAACAATATTGACATTGTGAGACTTATCGTTAAGCATAAAAATTTTGGAAAAAAATATGATCCGTCACTACTGCATATGGCTGTCAAGAACAACAACTTGGAAATGGTTCGATTATTATTAGAAACTGGTGCGGATGTAAATGAGTATGATGATAATGAATCAGCTCCAATCCATGAGGCAGTAGTTTACTGCACAAATGATATTTTGCAATTATTATTAGACTATGGAGCAGACATTAATGCTAAAAATAAATATGGAGACACTCCAGTTTCTTTGGTTTTAATGCATTCTTATGACGAAACTCCTATGATGCATTCTCATAACGTAATTCATATACTGCCTAATTTTTTTACAGTGCCCGTACCTCACACTATAACGAATAAAAGTAATTTAGATATTCTTCTAGATAATGATGCAGACATAAATAGTCCCCATATCCGTAAATATATTCTACGTACTTTTCAAGGCATGCGTCTTCATGCTAATAGAGGTGTTGAATACGGTACTTCGGAAAATAGAAAATGCATTATTAAGCATATTGTTAAATTAAAAAGTCAAAACGCACCACTATCTACAGACTATGATGAATTATTGTCTTCTCTTGTGGAACACCTGCCGTATGATAATTATAAAAAAATGTGTGAGCAAGAAATACAGAGAATTATTGTAGAAAAAATACCAAAGTCGGGGATTTCATTTCATAACATTTTGAGCAAAAATAGTAATTTTTTAGCTGCGTATGCGAAAAATGAAAATCATCAGAGGTTCATATTTTCGGGTGAAGTTTTACGAGAATTTCCGATTTATGGATCGGCGATAAAAATTCGCTTTTTGAAAGGATTAGCAAGGAAAAATTTACTGGAAAAAAGTACTAAAATTTTTAAAAATCTTTTTCCCGTTGCGTCTAAATTGTTGTCTTATGGTGTCGATAATGTATTTGAATGTTTAGATAATGATGATTTAAAACATTTTTTGCGAAAGTTCCAGTAAGATAATTAATTTAAAACATGTATGTTGTAATAAATTTTAATTATTTACTTTTAATGAGTTTTACGTTTTTTTTGCCTCCTTTTTTTTGAATTGTTTTAATTTAATAATTATATTTATAAATCAAATATGTGATTTTGAAGTTAGTAGACAATCAACAATTTTTGGATCTTCTTTTTTACCAAATTAATTACAAAAAAAAAAAAAAATTAAGAATATGCATATGTAGACAATTCAAAAAACTATAGGTTCAATTTTTTCAAATAATTTTTTTTTTATAATTTAGTGCATTAGAAAAATCCAAAAATTATTTGACGTCGGCTAACTTCAGTATCGTATTATCTTCAGGACCATTAAAAAAAATATACTGAAATTAGCCGAGGTTTAATAATTTTTTTTTTTTTTTTCACAAGAAATTATAAAAAAAATTTTCAAAAGAAATTTTCTGACCGAATATGCTGACAATTTAACAGCAAAAGTTGAAATTAAAAATTTACGGTTTAATTTTTCTTCAATTCAAAGGTAAATTTTTACAAAAAAAAAACTCGGTAATGGTCATTCTTAGCATTTCAGAAGGTAAGCAAATTTATGCTTAAAATTGTCTACAATTGGACGATAAAAAAATAGTTAACAATTTTTCAAGTCAAATTAACAACAAATTGCCGCAAAATTTACGTGAAAATTGCCAACTTTTTTCTAGTCAACTTTTGAAGTGAATTTTTCACTCTAATTCGGCAGTAAATTTATGTCAAGTGCAATAGCAAGTTGCAGACAAATTGTCGTAAAAAATGGAAAAAATCAAAGTTGACGGAAATTTGACGAAAATTCAAAGAAACTTTTGCAAAGTAAACTTTTGCTCAAGCAAACTGCCATTATGGAAGCTTCAAAAATTTTCTTTTACAGTCGGAAAGTGCGCAGGCGCCACCGATGAAACTCGCGCGTGAACGTAACTTCCTTCGTCATGGGACCAAAAACATAATGAGAGTAAGTCAGCTGACGATTGTCAATTTCAAATTTTTAAATAAATAAAATGTCCCGTTGTGTCTGAATTGTTGTCTTATGGTGTCGATAATGTACTTGAATATTTAGATAATAATGATTTAAGATATTTTTTGCGCATGTTCCAACAAAATAATTAATTGTAAAATATGTATGTCGTAATAAATTATTAATTATTTACTTTTAATGGGTTTTACTTTTTTTTCTGCCTCGTTGTCACTTTTTATGGATTAGTTGCCATGGAACCATAAGTAAATATGAGTCTAATTTTATTTTTTACAAATTCCTAATAATAAAAATTATAAAAATTTACAGTGTGCAGATAAAAGTTGATAAAAAAAATATTAGCAAGAAATATTTTTATTAGAACAAGTAATTTTTTTAAAAAAGGCGCGAATGAAAATTCAATTATAAACTAATTTCAAAAAACAATTCTGATAAATTTTAATTTCAAGTCGTTTTTATGTTTAACAATAAATATATGTAAAAAAAATCAAATTTTTCAAACAATTAGGCTTTTTGTACCTAAAATATAAATGTCTATTTAAACAAAAAAAATAGTTTTTGAAATTTTATGACTAAAAAATAACAATCAATCTGATAAATAAATAATAAATTTCCAACTATAAATTAATTTATTGTTATATATATTCTGTACAAACATATTTACATATACAGTTCATAATAATATAATAATAATTTTACCGTGCCCAAATAAATTTTTAAAAATAACAAAAAGAATTATTAGTGACTACAAAAATGTTTTACAATAATTATTTTAAATTAAAACAATAAAAATAATTAGATTTTCTATTTCGCATAATGTACATCTCTTAAGTACATTAAATTGAGCAGTCTAATGTCAGAACTAAACTATTAGAATGTGAATTTTGTTCCTGTGATTAATTTATAAAACAAAAAAAAAATACTATCATAAATAATTATAATTAAAAAATAAAACTATGGAATTGTTTCATTTAATATTTTAAAATACTATATATTTCTTCAACGATTATAAATCGCAAGCTATTATCGTTTATATATTTTCATATATATATATTTACTCAACATCTTTTCTTCTTTTTTTTATTTTTTTTCTACAAGCGCGTAACATTTTTTCACTCATTTTCAATTAATTAACTAGTTAATTAATTAATTAATCATCAGTTCATTACATATATACAGCTGTTCTTTTCACACAATTATTCAGAAAGTATGTACACAACTTTATCATAAAATAATTTTATAAATAATTTTTTTACTCAATATCATTATTATTTTTTTTTATAATAATAAAATTATACACTCGTGTTAATTTTTTTATATTACCGCATTTACTTTTTTTATATACATTACCTTATAACTGATATATGAAAGAAATTTTATATTTTACTTGAAGTTAATTATGACATTCGATTGTTCAAATCGTCGATAATTGTAAAATTGTACATGGATTTTTTTTTTATTTAATTGACAGCCAATTGTTGGACAGTAAACATTTTTTTGGTTTAAGAGATTAGTAATTTTTTTTAAAAACTTTTTTTATATAAATTATTGCTTTCAAAAATACAACCAAGAGATCCGCAAAAAAAATTCATTCCAAAAATATTCGACGTGAAAATTTTAAACTTGAGACATTAGAATTTTAATTAAATTTTTTTTTAACTTCCGTAGATTTGATAATAAAAAAAAAAGTTCATCCAGGATTTTACAAGAGAATCTTCTAGTAAAGACGTTTTTTTTTTTTTTTACCCTCGTTCCGAAAAAGTTTCCATTAAAAACCAATAGCTCAATAAAAATAAAAAAATCATTTATAAAAAATTTCAAATTCAAAATTTTTAAAATGAGGGTAAAAATACAATTTGAAAAATATGTTTTAGTAATTTTTTTTTACTCAAATTTCGGATATAAAATCCTAGATACTTTTTTTTACTGTCAAACTACAAAAGTTTAAAAAAAGTTTCCCTTGAAGTTTAAATCTGTCTCAAGTTTTGAATTTCCACGTCGAAATTTTTTGAAATATTTTTAGAAAATTTTCTCTACACGGGTAAGAAAATAATGTGCAAATAAAACCACTGAATTATAAAACCTTTTTTTTCTTTAAAAAAAAGTTTAAAAAAATTTGAATTTGAATTATTTTTTTTTTCTATGATTCTGTACTTGGATATTAATTTATAATTTGAATTACACAACATACCTATTAAATTGACAGTGATAATTCTGATAACAATTTATATAATAATTCGATGGATTTATATATTTTTTATTGAATAAATTTTGGTACTATTCTTGACCAAAACCTTCAGTTTCTTCTATTGCGTAATTCAATTTTTCCACCATCTGGTCGTAACTTTTGTACGGCGGTAAATCTAATCTGTTGAAACAAGTATGAGATCTTGGTAGCCAAGTATCCTTGCCAACTTTTTCAATACAAAATCGTTGGGGTCCATTACTTCCTGCAATTTTAAATAAAAAAATTAATTAATTGTTAAAAACTAATTGCTAAATAGATCCAGACTAGATAAGATTTTTTTCTCTTATTTTAAAAATAAATAATCAATAACTTTACCCATTAATTCCGCAAATCCACCGACAGGTACTCGACATGTTCCCGTAACAAATTGTAACAATCTTGCTCTTTTTTCATTGTCTGTTGTTCGTACAAACTACAGAAAAAAAGTTGTTTAAAAATTACAAATGACATTTATTTTATAACTCAAGCGCATTCTCATACAGTGCCGCCACTTTTTAAAATGTTTAATGACAACTGCCATACGCGTATCAAAGTATTATCAATTTAAAAAAAAAATTAACTCACAGATGATAAAAATTGGGAGTTCAACAAAATTTGGAAAATAAATTTCAGTAAAATCTTCATGCAAATTGTATAACTCGAATTTTCAAATTTTGTAAGCAAAATTTCGTTTAATTCCTAATTGATAACAACTGTAATTTATTTTTTTTAGATTTTATACCTCGACGACACTTGTAATTCCGTCGTCTTTTTTTTAAATTGAGGTTTCAATTTTTTTTTTAGTTAATTAATAAAATTTTGATACGCTTATGACAGATGGCATTAAAAAATTTTAAAAAGTGGGGGACTGAGTGAGAAGGGCCGTAATAAAAAAAAGTTATCGTACCTGCCAGAACCAAAGAACTTGTTTACTATTTCGCGTGTAATGCCGATAAATAGAATTACGTTGCCAATCATCAACGTCTATTTCCTGCATACCACAAAGCATAAGCTCAAGCTCACGTTCGTCAAAATATTTGAGCCATTCCAGAGGTACAACAGAATTGAAACCTTCTAAAAATGCTTTTGTTTGTTCTTCAATCCCTCTTGTCATTCTCCATTCTGTCATTAATCTATAAATTAAGAATAATTTATTTAGTATTATATTAATTTATTATTTTGAAAAATTAAATAATATACTACCTCATATATTCTTCTTTGTTTTCTTCAACGACTCTTATTTTATCACCGTTTTCTTTTAGTTCATGATGAATGACTTGACCGAGTATTTCAAAGTCGACACTATAATACAGCTCTAAGCCACACTCGTCAATGTTATTTTCTTTTATCCAGACGAGTGACTTGTAAAATTCGGGATCAATAGATTCAATATCTTTCATTATTAGTTTTTTATTTAACATTCGTTTGTAAAACGGCATCGTAAATCCACTATAGATAAATCGCCCATGATATAAAGCCTGTAGAAAATAAATATATTTATTTTAAAAAACTAACTTCAAAATTTTCCCGCTAAAATTTAAAAGTTATCAATAAAAAAAAAGTGTAATTAATTGTTTGTAAATATCTCTGTAAATATTGAGTTTTTGAAAAAATTGTAAGAAATATTTTTTGTAGGGCTTTAAATTCTCTATAAGAAAGATCTCTTATACTTTTTTCAAAAACTCAATAGCTATTGAGATATTTTGAGTTAAAAATTCTAAGAATAAGATACAGAAATTTGGAGTTTAAAATTGTCTGGGATTTTTTGTAAATATCTCAGTAAATATTAAATTTTTTAAAAAAATACAAGAGACCTTTTTTGTAGCGCTTTGAATTCTCTATAAAAAAGATATCTTATAATTTTTTCAAAAACTCAATAGCTATTGAGATATTTCGAGTTTAAAATTTCTATAATTAAACACCAATTAAAAAATAAAAAATTACCATTGCGATGAATCTCCCGATAAATTTAAAATATTGCAGATGATCTGGATTAACATAAGACGCTGGATTTATTTGTAAACTATAATTACTCTTATTAGCATACTCAAATAAACAGTACATTGGATTCAAAACTTCGTGGCTTAGTAAGAAAAACCATTCTCTGGAAAAAAATATCAAGTAAAAAAAAAAATAATTTAATAATTTATTTATTAAATAATAATGATATAGTTATCAATTTAATTTAATTTACCTCGAAACTCCACCGTAATCTAATCCCTCTTCACCTTTAAATATAATATACAATCTTCGTCTCAACGCAAACGCCTCAGCGTTCATTATCTGATGATAAGAATCTTCAAAAAGTGTTTGTCGACTGACACTTATTTTAATATGATTAGGTAACGCATTGGTTTGGCACAAAAACCTAAATTGTGATAATTTCCACCGGAAAGAACGCTCGTATGCTCTTGGCACACGATAAATACCTTTTGGTCTATTAAAAAAAAAAAAAATAATAAATATTAATAATTAATAATTGATTAGTAATTTGACTTGGTCATAAACCTGCCTAATGTCTCTCCCCTAAATCAGCAGGTACTGAGTCCAAACAGCACCCACTTAACCACTTTTTTGAGTTTCGTAGCAGACATCCCGTTATAAGCCTCCGTTAAAATTACATAAATTATAAACTAACAATAGCAACAAAATATCTAAATTAATTATGAAAATTTACTATCGATCTTTCGCGGATAATAATTTTATAAATATTAAGTTAAATATTATTTATTGGTGATAATTGTAATGATTAATTACAATTAAAGCTTCTGTTACAATTTAAAAGTTTTATTTAGCATTATGTTGATCAATAACAATTATTATTATTATTACTTTCATTAATACCCTTGTCATTATTATTTTTTACATTACAATTATTATTTGTGTAAAAAGATAAGTATTTATTTTAGCGCTATAAGCACTAGAAAAATCGGGACACTGGCGCATGTGACAAAACGTAAATTTGACGTTTAAAATTATATAAAATAAACACAGGCTTATAATGCTGTGCTAGAAAGAAAAATTTGTTTCTCTGAGAATCCTAGAGATATCCTAGACTAATCCTAGACAAATCCTAGAGAAAACTTAGAAAAATTTGTTTCTTTGAGAATCCTAGAGATATTCTAGATAAATCCTAGACAAATCCTAGAGAAAACTAAGAAAAATTTATTTCTTTGAGAATCCTAGAGATATCCTAGACAAATCCTAGAGAAAACTTAGAAAAATTTATTTCTAGCACCTACAAAAACTACTTAAAATAAGTAGTCTAGAACAAAACTAAACGCGCGGTAGAGATACTGGAATTTCACAAAAAATTAACCCTATCCCCTAGACCAGGCTTATGACCTTCAACTAAGTAAAAAATAATTACCCTTTAGGTGCTCCAGGTCTCGGATCTTGGAATGTAGTAGTCCGTGTATTGTGATCAACAAAATATCTTACACCATCTTCAGTAAGACGTATTTCCCAGCCATCAGGCAATGGCGGCTCATCAATACCCGTCTCCTGACCCTGAGTCCTCGGATCCTCCCACTGCGTCGTTCTATTCTTATGATTGACATAATAAACTCTTCCTTCCGGTTGTTTTCTACGCTCCCACCCAGCAGGGAGTGGTCCAAGTGCATCATCTTCATCAGTCGCAACACTCGTTGACGGACCAGCGACAATCGGCTGTCCCCCAGCTTGGGGATAAAGGAACCGTTGGTTGCCCTGTTGTACCACGAACTGTCTCTCCCCTTGCCACTGCTGGAAATGTTGCAGTCGCTCAGTATTCGGTCGCTGCCACGTGGTGCTGCGGGTATTATGATCAACATAATAAATTCTTCCCCGTGGATCGCGACGCACTTCCCATCCAGGCGGCAACGGCTGCGGTCTCTCCCACGAAGTACTTCGCGTGTTGTGATCTACGTAATACCTCCGTCCATAAACGTCATAGCGCATGTCCCACCCAGGTGGTAAAGGTTCTTCAGCAGCTTCAACATCAGCAACAGGAACAGCAGCAGCTTCACCAGAACCCGGTTGCTGAATTTGATCATTCGAAATAACCACTGGAACTACAGGTGAATTATCATAACGTCGTTGTGATACATCCGGTAGCATCATAGACGACACGATCTGAGAATTATCATTACGTCTTTCAGCGAGTAATCGCAACCCAGTTGTTGTTGTCGTTGCCGTTGTGGCTGTTGTTGATACTCCAGGAACTCCAACTCCTCCGGCAACTGCCACTGTGCTGTCATCGCGAATACTATCAACTGAAAATGACGCAGGATTATCACGTGACATTTCTGTATGACGTGACCCAATATTGCCATCATCTCGTGAAGTATCAAGAGGTAAACGAAACGTAGCTACGGTATTATCACTGCGAGAATTCAATTGATCTGGATGAACACGTGGTCCAATCAAAACTCCATTGTGATCATCGCAAATGTCTTTGGGTAGTCGTGATCCGACACTGGATCTTGATCCATTGCTTGACTCGCCTGACAAACGACTGGATCCGACAGTAGTTCTTGATACTGATCCGTTGTCAGAAAGCGGTGGTAGTCTTGCTGATAAAACCGCGTTGCCCATAACATTTCGCGGTGTTCCGTTTGAATTGATCAAGACCGACTGTCCGAAATCACTAGGGTCATAAACTAGATATGGGTTTCGATGCTGCGTTGGTGCTGTGTTTTCAGTTCCTTGACCGCGCATCAGTGCACGGATCCCGCCGTTTAAAATACTGCGATTATTTGCTGGGTCTGCTGAATTAGCAGCACCCAGGGGATGCGAGCCAACTGATGATGTACAGGCTGGCTGACGTACCTGCTCGATGACAACTGGCGGTGTCACTGTCGTCATATCAATTTTCAGACCATCGAACAGAGTCACTAGTTCGCCGACTTTGGCTAATTGGGAGTCATGTTTACTTTCGTTTATCAAATCGAGTGTTAGCTCTAGATTTTCGAGCTTCCCACTGTAGTGTGACAGTATCTGGAATAGACTGATACGTTTTTCACCGATGATTGTGTCTTTGCGAAATGTACTGTGGTCTAGTAGACGAAAGTGTAGTTGAGAGTATGGTGTCACGAGGATTGTAAACTCCTCGTTCCATTTTGGCTGATAAGTTGCTTTTGACACTTCAGTTTTACGAGGACTTTTGTCGTCAACTGAAAATTCGACGTAAGGATTTGGCTTTAGAAAGGATGAGCTGCGTAATATTGCAGCTTCAACTGTAAAATTATAAGATATTTTTTATTATATTTCAGATAATTAATTAGTTAATTACAGGGTGGCGACAATCTGGGAATATCATGGAAATGTCAGGAAATTTTGAAAAATATCCAGGAATTGTGACAGTTCAAAATTTGAAAATTTTTCAATAATACAGTAGTCAGAAAAATTACGGGATAAAATGGCCATACAGTCGACTCGTCATAAGCCTGGTCTAGAGACAGGGAAATTTTTTTGAAATTTCAGTCTTCCGTGGGTTTAGTTTTGATCTCGACTACTCGTTATAAGCCTGTGTTTATTTTAAATAATTTTAAACGTCAAATTTACGTTTTGTCACATGCGCCAGTGTCCCGATTTTTCTAGTACTTATAGCGCTAAAATAAATACTTATCTTTTTACACAAATAATAATTGTAATGTAAAAAATAATAATGACAAGGGTATTAATGAAAGTAATAATAATAATAATTGTTATTGATCAACATAATGCTAAATAAAACTTTTAAATTGTAACAGAAGCTTTAATTGTAATTAATCATTACAATTATCACCAATAAATAATATTTAACTTAATATTTATAAAATTATTATCCGCGAAAGATCGATAGTAAATTTTCATAATTAATTTAGATATTTTGTTGCTATTGTTAGTTTATAATTTATGTAATTTTAACGGAGGCTTATAACGGGATGTCTGCTACGAAACTCAAAAAAGTGGTTAAGTGGGTGCTGTTTGGACTCAGTACCTGCTGATTTAGGGGAGAGACATTAGGCAGGCTTACGATGTGGTCGACTGAGAAAATGACCGAAAAAAAAAATTTCCAAATTTTTGCTCGTCTCAACAACGATTTACGAACTTCAAAAAATTTTTTTCGTTCATTCTTTCGTGGCCACACTGTTGTTAATAAATGAATCAATAAATAAATGAACTTACTAGTGACACTGAGCTGATGAAATCCAGATGTTCCCACTTCACATTGAGACATGGTAATCAATTTATTGAATTATTGTTTGATTATTTAATATTTCCTTTATTACCACAGTAATCATAACATCCTGCTTGAGTCAATACTGTTGTTTCCTTAAAAAATAAACAAAATAAAATTTTAAACTCGATCTTATTAAATAAACAAAATAAATATTTTTAATTATTCTACACAGATATGAATGGAATTCAAAAACACATGAGTTGACTCATCAACTTTTGCAAATATTTATTAGTTTATACTTATATCACTTACATTTGTGATTTTGTTATTTTATCTAAATATATTATTTATATAAATAAATAAAGTGTTTTTTTGGGCTCTATCGCAATTAAATTTTTAAATATTTAAAAAAATATGATCCAGGTCAACAGACAATTCAAATCAATTGCAAAAAAGCACATGTAGAAAATTTAAAAAACTATACGTGTAATTTTTTAAAATATTTTTTTTTTAATAATTTGTCGTTTTAAAAAAATTTTGAAAATTATTCGGCAGCTAACTTCAGTCATAAGTTCACCAACGTCTAATTTTTGAATTTTATTTTTGAAATAAAAAATTATAAAAAAAACTTTTTAAAAAATTGGACTTGTAGTTTTTTAAATTTTCTACATGTGCATATTTTTTTAAATTTATTTTTTAAAATTAAATCATTGAAAAAAAAAATTCAAAAATTTTGAATTGTCTTAATTTGAGAATCATTAAATTTTCTTTAATTTATTTTTCAGAATATAATTTATCTCAACTACATTAAAATTAATATAATACATATATTTACCCATATATATATACATATATTACATATATGTACACTACATATTTACAATAGAATAATTTACGTAAAAAATTACAGTTCAATTACGGAAATTATCATTATTATCTTTTATTAAATAAAAAAAAAATGACTGACGTACAGTTTAATATAATTTGCCAAATAAAAAGTATATATATGTATACTAAAATATATAAATACCCGACGAATTTTATGATTCATTAATTAAAAAATAAAAATGATGACTGATTACTGTCATAAAAAATGCCAACCAAGCAAAACTTGTAATCGTCAAAAGACAAAATTTAATCATGAAATTACATTATCTGTCCATATAAATATATATGTGTATGCCTACATGTAGTATATATATACATATATATTATGCATATTAAAAATATTATTTTAATATCTAATTCAATATATAGTTTACTAACCTAAATGGGCGATAGTAATTATCCAAAATTTATATATATACATTGCACACTTAAATCACAATTAATATATATTGTTTATTATTAATAATATATATCTATGTATTTATTATTATATTTTTTGCATTATCATTGAATAAAGAATGAACTTTACTATCAGTGAACCACCATTTTGCCATACGTCAAAATGTATATAGAAAACTAGATCTCCGTTGTTGAAAGAAAAATGAGTATCAACACGTTTATATCAAGAGGAAAGACGAAGAGGATAAAAATATTACGAATTAGTGATAAAAAAGATAGAAGAAGAAGAAGAACCAAAGAAAATAGTAATGGACATTAACACACTAAAGATGTCGCTTTTAAACTGTCTAAATAGTAGCGGGAAAAATTTGAATTTTATTTAGCACAAATAATGAGTGTAAATGTTGCAGACATCAGACAATTTTAAAACTATAAATGAATAGAGTAAATATTAATTTTAAAATTTTTAAATGCCAACTTTTTTATAATTATATTTTATTAATTATTTACTCCATTTATTTATGACTTTAAATTTGTCTGACGTCTGCTACATTCAGTCATTTTTTAAATTACATATAAAAAATTTTTTGAGTATAATGTAGCATGAGTGCGAATGAAGCAGACATCAGATAAAATTCAAGTTTTCTTAAATAAATAAGACGTACAGATGTTCCCAAGTAAAGCTTGCTTTTGTGTCATCTGTAATATAAAAGTTTGAAAAATTAAATTACAAATAAGTCATTTAAAAGATTTTTCAGTTAAAATGATTTTTTTAAGAAGGCAAAAAGAAGAAGAATTTTCTATGACTTCTAGAACCAACCTAAATAGCACAACTTTAAGATGTTATAAAAATATCTTTTAAAAGGACAATAAAAATTTTATTTTGTCTCAAAGCCAAGTTTTTTTTTAATTAATAAGACATACAGATGTTGTATGTACAATTTCTCTTTAAATTAAATTTTTTTCAGTCAACGATTATAATTACAGTGATATGTTGACAGAAAGTATCTAAAATACACATACCAGTAATTTACTTTTTCAAAACGGCTTGCACGCAAGGTTCCCAATTACGTTTACCGAAATTGACTTATAGCTAAAATGACTATGAGCGGTAGTGACACCTAGCAGAAATGATCTAAAATAAATGGAACGTGAGCCTAAATTTCGAATAACACACCAAACCAGAATGCGCATGCGCGAATATTTAAAACTATAAAACGGATGTCCAATAAAAAGTTCTTTGCAGATATATACTGAAATTTTGTTTTATTTATTTCTAGGTATTATTTTTTTTTACTTACCTGTATTTATGTGTGTAATTTATTCATCATAATTAAATTTACTTTCGTTTTTTAAAAAACGCTTATTTTTATTTGTAAAATTAAATATTTAATTAAAAATAAAGAAATGGTTTAAAAAAAAAATAAATAATTAACGAGAATTGAAATAAAAATTTATTATTAAAAAAACAAAGCGATTAAGAACAGACTTTTTACGTACATACACTCGTAAATAAGTAGACATGTAAAGTTTTATAAATGCGCATGCGCGAACATTTAAAAATTTAGGAAATTTATTGATGATAATTTGTTCTTTTTTTACTTTCTTTGTTATTTATTACTATTAAATATATGTATGTATATCTTATTTAGACATATTTATTTATATACATGTACATTAATAAATAAAATATTATATTTAAACAAAGGAATAGTATTTTCTTATTTAAATCAGAATTACTCCATATAAAAGAATTTTAATTAATTAATATAAAACAAAACTACTAAAAACAATATACTAATGCACATGCGCAAATACTAAAAAAAAATACAAAATCTCTCGAAAGGCATTCGGTAGAGATTTTTCATTTCTTTTTATACTATATATTTATAATTTAATTAGTATGAATATTAATATTTGCTTCTCTACTACAATATTTATTTTCTGTACGACAAATATCGTTCAGGAAATAAATACTTTTGTAAAGAAGCAGATGAAAAATATAAATAATATTGTAAAAAAAAAGAGAAAATTATAGTATATATTTTTCTTTATTTTTCATAATTTTTTTTTTGTTTATTTGATTGCATTAATGTTTATTATTTTTTTTACTTACCTGTATTTATAAGAATTCTTCTACTTCTTTTGAATTATATGGATTTTTCACTTTCTTATTAATAATATACTTAATTCTATTTATAATCTAAATGTTTAATTAAAAATAAAGGGAAGGTTATTTTTTTATTTATAAATGCTCGGTTAAAAATAATAAATATTAGAATTTATTATTTAAAAAAAAAAAAAAAAAAGCGGCTGAGGACCGACTTCCTATACTGTGCGCATTCACCTACAATTGTATTTGTTTAAAAATACAATTGTACTGGTCTAGGCTATTTTCTTTTGTAAGAAAGAAAATAGCCCGTTTGGGAAACCTCGACACCGATAAAATACTCCGATAAAAATCCGATAGACCCGGAATCTATCGTTTTAAATCGGAGGATTTTACCAGTGAAAAAACCCGACCAACACAGTGATCACTCGATTGGTGACCAAAAAAAAGCTAAATAAAATACAAATACAAAATATTATACATTACATAATTAACAAAACAAATATATAAAAAAACATAAATAATAAAATTTTATAAATAAAATTTCTTAAAATTAAAACTTAATAATAATAATAATATCCGGGCACGGATATCTCAATAAATAGAATCACACTCATTCATCATACACTTAAATTTAAAGTAAATTATATTCATACACACTTAAAGTAAAAAGGAATGGGAATAAAAAGAGGTAAAATTAAATTAAATAAAAGCAAACCAAACCATGCAGTCAAACCCGAATAAAATAAAACACACACTTAAAATTAAAAGGTAATGGGAAAAAGGGAAAAAATTAAATTAAATATAAACAAACCAAACCATGCGATCAAACCCAAATAAAATAAAATAAAAACAAGCAAGCACATGCCAAGCAATAAAAACATGCCACTCGTACACATTCTTACTCTATAAAAATATTAATTAAAATCTTAAATTATAAATCATTCTAATATCATTCATCACACTCACACCTGTATAAAATAATTATTTAAAACTAAATACAATTAATCTTAAATTAAATTAATAATTAATAATAATAATATTAATAATCAATTAATAATAATTATTCTTCTTCCTGGTCCTGGTCCTCCTTCTCCTGGTCTCGGTATTCCTTGGCACCTATGGATATCCTTATTTTTGTTGACTGGATCTGAAACTAAAATATATATCCCAATAGATTAAATACAGGGATACATATTTATGGAAAAAATAAAAGATTTGAGAATAAATATCCACCAGAAAAAAAAATTAAAAGCAGCGGTGTGTCCTTGGCTCGGCAACACCTTGTCCTCAATGTTCAGCAACATTACTGTCGAAAAAATTATTCTGGTCCTAATAGGCCAGTCATGTCAATAGATTCCATTGGACTCTTGATTGGACACGTCATAAATGATATAGGAAAAAAATCATCCAAATCATATACCTAAACCTGAAAAAAAAAAAAATTTAAAAGAAAAAAAAATAAATTAATAGCCCAATAACTTCAATAGGGTAAGGATTAAGTAAGTCCCCAGAATCTTGAAAAATATACTAAAAAAAATGAGAAAATAATTATACGCCTAAACCTGAACAAAAAAATAATTTATAAAATTTAAACGATTCATGATGAGGTTCCGTAACCTTGAGAAATCTATTTAAAAAAAATCATATTTATAAACCTAAAAAAAATTCCTAAAAACAAAAAAAGAAAGATAAAAAATCAATATATCGGGACGCGGTTCGCGTATCTAGTTTTTTTTTCTAAATAATAATTAAAATGCCATTGAAACTGAAATTAACTTGACTAATTGCAATAAACTAATTCATTGAAAAAAAACGTGACTCTAAAATCAATGACTCTACTTTTACAAAAATGACTCTAATCAAAGTGGCTCTACTTTCAAAAAACTACTGACTCTACTTTTAATAAAATTACGTTAAACTGAATGGCTCTACTCGTTTAAAAATGACGCGAATGAAATGACGATAAAAAAATTGAAAATGAATGAGCATTTACAATAAAATACTTAAAAGAGGTTGAAAATAAAAAAAAAAACTGACTCTAATTTAAGTGACTCGACGTTTAGAAAACTTACTCTATGCCTATTAAATAATTGCTAAATTAAATGACTCTACTTTTATAAAAAATGACTCGAATTAAATGATGATAAAAAAAAGGTGGGGATAAATGAGCATTTACATGAAATTGATTAATTGTAATCGAAACCCCTTTTGATCATATACAAAAGTCACTATAAAATCACATCGTTATGATATCATCAATAAAACCATTGCAAACAATATTAATATCAATTGTGTAATGTGACCTGCCAGGGCCAATTACACTATCATTATAGAATGATAATGGTATTGATATTAATTATGACAGCAACAATAGTAATGATAATACCGATAACTATATAATAATATAGATTTTCTTAGCATATACGAGCAATGAGGATCCAAATTGATTAAAAATTGAAAAAACTATAGGGTAACTTGACCTAATGTCAGGTCTCTATTACTGAAGAAAACAAAAACTGACTTTACTCTTAGAAAAAAATGACTCTACTTTTTTAAAAATGACTCGAATTTAATGACAATAAAAAAATTAGGAGTAAATGAGCATTTACATTGAATTGATTAATTAAAGTTAAAAATTTTAAAAACTGGCTCTAATTCAAGTGACTCTACTCTCAGAAAAATACTCAGTCTACTTCTATGAAAATTGACGCTAAATTATATGACTCGACTGTTTAAAAAAAGACGCGAATTAAGTAACGATAAAAAATCTTAAACGTAAATGAGCAGTTGCATAAAATACATTCATTAAAATAAAAACTATTGAAAACTGACGCTACTCAAAATGACGCTAATTTTGTAAAAATGACTCTAATGTAAGTGACTATAAAAAAACTGACTTTAATTCAAATGTCTCTAGTTTTATAAAATTGAATTTAATAAAAAATAATCGGGGTGTAAAAACATGTATGATAAAAAAAAGTGTGTGTGTGTGTGTGTTTTCTTTCGAAGAATAATAAAAACGACATAATATATTACCATCAAAACCGAACCGTATGCGTAGCATTAGGCCACCAGCCAATCGATAAATCGAATCCCCGTTTTGATCGCACACAAAAGTCACTATAAAATCACATCATTATGATATCATCAATAAAACCATTGCAGTCAATATTAATATCAATTGTGCAATGTGACCTGCCAGGGCCACTTACACTATCACTATCTCACTCATAAAGTGGTAATGATATTGTTATTAATTATGACAACAACAATAATAATGATAATATCGATAACAACATGATAATGATAGATTTTCTTATAGCATGCGACCAATAAGGACCGACATCGATCGAACCGGAGGGTTATGCGTACCAGCCCAGAAGATCAGGATATATATTATAAAAAAACTAACAATTTAAAAACGCGACAGCCTGACCTAGTGCCAATGCTCTTTTTTTACGCGGAAATGCCATTTAAATTAAATTTATTATTAGAGGAAAAAAAAACCGATTTTTAAAGTGACTCTAATCAAATTAATATTACATGCAAGCAGTACCAACAAGTAAATTAAAGACTCTAATGATAATGCCACCTGACCAAGTGCCAGGTGACTTTCTTAATTTAAATCTAATTTAATGAATTTAAAGGAAAAAATTAAGGGTGTAGATTGGTGTGTGGAGAAAAGTCGCCGTAAGCGAGGTTGTGAGTAACCTCGACTATACGACGGCGTGTGGGGTGAGACTCGATTTCATTAAAGATGAACAGAGTCTCAGGGGTAGTGTAAGTAAGGGTGTATGAGAGAGAAAGAAAAAGAATTGAAGCTAAAAAGAACCCAAAGCAAAATTGACTCTAATTTAAAAGCCCCTGGACCAGTAACTTAAATATCTAAAAAAACCGTGACGCTAATACTCGAATTTTTTAAAAAAAAGGGTGGTAAAGTGTGTAGTAAATGAAAGAGTAAATGAGTGGTAGAGTTACCACTCATTAAGAAGAAAGAGATGGGATGACTCTAATTAAAAAAAAAAAAAAAACCCGAATTATTTAATTAATCTACTCCCCCGATCGGTCTAGTGACATCAAAACCCCAGTCCTATATTATTCCCCTCCTATAGTATAACTAACTTATTAACTAACGCAGCAAAAGTGACTCTAATTAATTGAATAAAAAAATAAAAATAAAAAACACATATCGCTCTACAGACGCTTAAACACTTAAAAAAGAAAAGATTTGATCAGAAAAATTTTAAATGAATTGAGACCGGCACCCAAATCGCACCCGGGTACTCAAAGGGTGGGACAGAATAATTCATAAAAAATTAAAACTGATCAGGGAAAATTTCTTTTTTCAACTTTTTATCATTAAAAAAGAAAAAAAATAAATTTTTTTTTATTTTTAATGCATAAAAAAAATATTTTATATACGCTGCTATGGTTGGCCACCCATAACAGCGTAACAATATTTTTCGCCTTTAAGATCTATAGAGCGATATATATTTTCAGACTCTAATTCGCGTGAATTTAATTCTAAATATATTATAAGAACCAAGTGTCCTTATAATCCCTAACACCTATAAACCCCCTCCCAACTAAATCACTAGACCAATATCCCATTTCGCGGACAAAAACCCAACGCGAATTAATTATTAAAAAAAAGGGGTGAAGGTGGTGGTATAGAAAGAGAAAGAGATGAATTAGGGAAGGGTTGGTTGACTCTAAAATTAAACGCGTGATTCTACTGAGAGAATACTCTCAACAAAAAACCTATTACTGGTCCAATAATTAATCTAATTACCCCCATTAAAAAAAATAAGAAAAAGATAAGAAATAGAAGAGAGAGAGAGTTGGGAACGCAAAGAGCGTATGTGTATGTGTGTGAGATGGGAAAAAAAAAGTTATGTTTGAATTATCAACAGCAGAAGGCTATTGATAACCAATCAATCTACACCCCATGTTAAATTAAAAAAATTAAATACAATAACTCCAGAAGGGAGTTATTCAATTTATAGAAAAAAAAAAGGTTACTCGGTTAGTACTGCTTGTGATTCAAATGACTCTAATTAAAATGAATATAATAAAAAAAAGACAAAATTTAAAAAAATAAATGACTCTACTTGGAAAAATTAATTTAATTTAAATGGCATATTTTAAAATTGAATTCAACTCAAATGACTTTACTGTAATTAAAATGACTCTACTTTTTAAAAAATTAGTTCGATTTGTATGATTCTACTTGCAAAAAAAACCGGAATTTTGTATCACTTGATACAGAATTTAATTTATTAAGAAAAAAAAAAAAGGCGGTGAAAAATATGTGACTCTAGTTCTTATAATATGTACGTGACTCTAATTTTGAAAAGATTATGTGTATATATGAATTCACACCCCAATATTAAATATATTAATTAAAATTTGAAAGATGACTCGAATATAAATGATTCTACAGATTTAAAGATAAATTTAAACGTTCGAATTGAATTCTAAGAAACTAAAAATAATGCAAAAGACTCGACTTTAATTGAAAAAGAAAAAAAAAATTAAATGTAAATGACTCGATTTTAGTTTGAAAGAATTGAATTTAATTCAAATGACTCGACTTTGATTTGAAAAAAACTAAATTTTATGCAAATGCTCAACTCTTATTTAAAAAAACTAAAAATATTGCAAATGACTCGACTGCAAATTAAAAATACTAAATTTACTATAAATTATTTGAATTTAAGTTGAAAAAACTCAATTTATTACGAATGACTCGAATTTAAGTTCAAAAAACCGATCTAGTTTCAAATGACTCGACTTTGATTTGAAAAAACTAAATTTTATGCAAATGCTCAACTCTTATTTAAAAAAACTATATATATTACAAATGACTCGACTGCAATTTAAAAATACTAAATTTGCTATAAATTATTCGAATTTAATTTGAAAAAACTGAATTTAATTCAAATGACTCGACTTTGATTTGAAAAAACTAAATTTTATGCAAATGCTCAAATCTTAATTTAAAAAAACTAAATATATTGTAAATGACTCGACTGCAATTAAAAAATACTAAATTTACTGTCAATTATTCGAATTTAATTTGAAAAAACTGAATTTATTATGAATGACTCGAATTTAAATTAAAAAAACCGAACTAGTTTCAAATGACTCGACTTGGATTTGAAAAAACTAAATTTCATGCAAATGCTCAAATCTTAATTTAAAAAAACTAAATATATTGTAAATGACTCGACTGCAAATTAAAAATACTAAATTTACTATAAATTATTTGAATTTAATTTGAAAAAACTGAATTTATTACGAATGACTCGAATTTAAGTTCAAAAAACCAAACTAGTTTCAAATGACTCGACTCTGATTTGAAAAAACTTAATTTACTGTAAATGACTCGACTTGAATTTGAGAAAACTGAATTTAATTCAAATGACTCGAATTTAATTTGAAAAAACTTAATTTTAGTTGAAAAAACCGAATTAGTTTCAAATGACTCTACTATTCATAAGCGTAATGATTTTAATTTAAAAAAAAAAAAAAAAGATACGGAACCGTTGATAAGAATTAAAAAGTGAAATGAAATAGACAGATAATAATGGAGAATAGAAAAGAGAGTGATAGAAACCAAAAAACAATAACAAACCTCAACAGGGAAATAACTTTATTTCCCTGCCGAACGATGCCAGATGATCAGCTGGTAGGATGACAGCTAGCAGTTCCTTGAGGTAGGTCAGTGTGTTTCAATTCCATCCTTCCTTCCAGTCAAGACATCAGAAAACGATAGTTTTCGTCGTTGAAATCCATTGAAAACCTGTCTAAATAATCAACACTTTTTAATTAAAAAAAAAAAATACTTTTGACTTTTGAAATTTACTACACGAAAAAAAAAATTAAGAAAAAAAAATTAATTATTCCAACTTGCGAAAATGCCAGTTGAAAAAAAAAATTTTATTTGAAAGTGACCATGAATCACGTTAAGGAAAAAAAAAATTAAAAAAAAAAAGTCAAAAGTATTTTGAAATATAGCTGGACACTTCGACTACGATGTCTACACATCGGGTGTCGGGTGCCAACTGACCCTTTTGCCCCTTGACCTTAGCCCTCTCACTTCACCCTCACTTTCCCCCTCTTACTACTCACCCTGCGCAGTAGACAATTTTACTGGTATGGGCTTTTTTTCTGCGCAGGTAGAAGGAGATCTCCCCCCAACTTCGACCTTACGTCCGAACTACCCCTCAACCGTGCCTACGTGACCTGACCCTCTTCCCCCGTCCCCGCAACCCCCTTGTCCAAAAAAAGCTGATGCAACAATTTTTAAAATGAAATAATTTGATTAATTTTAATAAAATCCTTATGTTTTTTACATTAAAATGCATTGATTTTTATAAATCAATATTAATACAAGCCCATTCACTAAAATTCAAGTGATTATCATGAATGCAAACACCTTTAAAACGTGATTAAAAAGTTAAAACTATCAGAAAATGCACTTCAATTATTATTAAATATAATTATTATGCATCTAGATGTTTCATACATCTAATAAAATAACTTGCGAACAAGTCTCGAGTCTTATTTCAATCAAAATCTTTTTTTTTTGTTAATTAAAATAAAGTTATTTGCATTACTTTTATTTTTAATCAACTAAATTTTTAATTCAAAAAATCTTCCGCGAGAATATGCCGCGCGTCTCTCAGTGCGCATGCGACCTTAATTGTAAACTCACCCAAAACATCAGTCGTTTCTTGAAGAAAGCAGCTGTCATAAGTTATAAAGTTAATTATTAATTCTTAATTATAAACTTCTTAGGATTTATTTAATAAAGTAATTCATGTGTCAATCAAATTGCTTGTAAAATTATTAATATAAGATTCGGATGAACATCAGTAGCCACAGTGCTGTCAACAATCTAACCTAATGTTGTTTGTCCATAATAATAAATTAAATTAATTCAAAATATGACAGAAGTAAGTAATAATTTAACATTCAACTGATTTAAAAATTATTATTTATTGTTCTTCAATATACTCGAGTTACAATCATTTTTTTCTTTAATTAATTAATTATAAATTACAATATTTATCTACTGTCTTTCTTCATCCTAACGAGTGAAAAAATATTTTTTATACTTTTATATTTAAATAATTAAAACACCAATTTATTACTTGCTACTAAATATTAAATAATATTAATTTTTTTTTCAGATGTGCAAACGAAAAATAATTAATCAGGAGATCAATGGATATTTTTTTTAAGTTGACGTCCATTTGTACATTGCCCACCAAATCAAAGAAATTTTTTACTAAGAGACTAGAGAAAAGCTACTGGCTACTTAATCGAACACAGAGAATAATTTTATCATGTATTTTTCCAATGCGTTATACTCTTGGGTGAAAAAAAAAAGTATTAAGTGAAAAAACAAGCGCTATATAACTGTCTACATTTATTAAGATGATGGAATTACTGTTGAGAAGTGACGATGATCAATCAAAAATTTTCTACGATCATGACATACAACTCATTTACTTTTAAAAATAAAAATTTATTCCGAAAAAACGTGGCATATTTTTGCGAGAAATTTTTACAAAAACCAATGAAGATAATAATCTTCTCTTCCATGAAATTAATGTATGCCGCCCGTGAATGCTGATAAGGTTTAAATTTATACGTTCAATCATTGATTATTAATGACTCATCTGTTCATTATTATCTCTTACAATTATTGTTATTTTTACGCTAATTATTTCATTATCGATACGCATGTTTGTATAATTGATATTAATTACTTTATTAATTAATTCAAGTGTTAGGAAAAACAAATAAAATATAACGAATGTTATTTATAAAAAAAAATTCTTTACTACTTATTTTAAAAGTTTCCACGATTTTTTATCTTTAAATATTATTGATTATTATCACTTATTACTACTCGTAATCACGTGACGAATGTAAGAAACTGTAAACTCAATAATACTGACGATTATTATGATTAAAGTGTCAATGGGCTATAAAAAAAATGAAACGTGATATCAATTCATCAATGTTTATCTTCTATAAGATCACGATAATGAATTTAACGTCACGTTAACTTTGATAAAAAAATTTAAATATCAATTTATATTTTTCTTTCAGTCATTCATTCATTAATAGTTTTTTACTCGAGTTATTGAGTCATTGTAAAAAAAAATCACTTTTAAGTAAATGATTTCATTTATTTAACGATAAGACAAAATAAATTAACAAAAACAATAAACAGCAAATAAATTCATCCAATTTATTTGCTGCTACAAATTCAAAATCGATCTCTTGAAGCAGCTATTACAATTTGTCTTTAATGTAATCTAATTTATTATTTTTTTTTTTTGATTAAGAATAGATAAAAAAAATTTTCAAATGACATTAAATCTAAATAAATTATTGATTAATTTACATATTTTCTTTGTAATTATAATTAGAATTACAGATATTTTTTTTTTAATTAAAAGAATTGATGAATATTTGTATTTATTTTTATAAAATTTATTTTAAAAAAAGTATAATAATAAATCTTTAATATTGAAGATTGAGAATACGTTGAAGCAGTACTTGACGTTAAGTGAAAAGAAAAGAGGCTTGATAATTGTAATTAAATGTTTGAATAAAAATTTTGTGACGTTAGAAAAATATTTCTTAAAAAAATCGGTAGAACACCTCCATTGTAGAAAGCAATAATTAATAATTAGCCTTGAAATATTAATCAAGCTAATTGTCGATTGTAAAACGCCAATTAAGAATACCAAGAACAAAAGTTGTTGTTAATTTTCAATGTATGATTAATTGATATAAATCTTATGATTGGATATAGGAAAAAAAAAAACTTATAACTGATCCAATAAATGTACAGTGTACAGAATTCATCGATGTCCAGATATATAGATTTATTATACAGATACAAACGACTTCTTTCGTTGTCTCTCTTTATGATTATTTTAATAATTATTAATAATATTATTATTGTAGAATTAAATTTTTAAAAAGTTATAATTAATAATTTTTATTGTACGTTAGTATTTAAATGTTATTTAGTGTACAGATTTATATAATTATAAGAAAATAGATAAAAAATTACAAAAAACCGATAATATAAATTATTTAAATTCAGTCTTGCTAAAAATCTTAATGTACATGCCTATATTACGCTAATGCGTTCAGATTAATTACTTGATTTTATTAATTACAGTGTATTGAGTTGCTGATCTCCTGATTAATTATTTTTTGTTTGCACATCTGAAAAAAAGATTACTATTATTTAATATTTAGTAGCGAGTAATAAATTGGTGTTTTAATTATTTAAATATAAAAGTATAAAAAATATTTTTTCACTCGTTAGGATGAAGAAAGACAGTAGATAAATATTGTAATTTATAATTAATTAATTAAAGAAAAAAATGATTGTAACTCGAGTATATTGAAGAACAATAAATAATAATTTTTAAATCAGTTGAATGTTAAATTATTACTTACTTCTGTGATATTTTTAATTAATTAAATTTATTATTATGGACAAACAACATTAGGTTAGATTGTTAACAGCACTGTGGCTACTGATGTTCATCCGAATCTTATTTTAATGTTTTTACAAGCAATTTGATTGACACATGAATTACTTTATTAAATAAATCCTAAGAAGTTTATAATTAAGAATTAATAATTAACTTTATAACTTATGACAGCTGCTTTCTTCAAGAAACGACTGATGTTTTGGGTGAGTTTACAATTAAGGTCGCATGCGCACTGAGAGACGCGCGGCATATTCTCGCGGAAGATTTTTTAAATGAAAAATTTAGTTGATAGAAAATAAAAGTAATGCAAATAACTTTATTTTAATTAACAAAAAAAAAAAAAGATTTTGATTGAAATAAGACTCGAGACTTGTTCGCAAGTTATTTTATTAGATGTATGAAACATGTAGATGCATAATAATTATATTTAATAATAATTGAAGCGCATTTTCTGATAGTTTTAACTTTTTAATCACCTTTTAAAGGTGTTTGCATTCATGATAATCACTGGAATTTTAGTGAATGGGCTTGTATTAATATTGATTTATAAAAATCAATGCATTTTAATGTAAAAAACATAAGGATTTTATTAAAATTAATCAAATTATTTCATTTTAAAAATTGTTGCATCAGCTTTTTTTGGACAAGGGGGTTGCGGGGACGGGGGAAGAGGGTCAGGTCACGTAGGCACGGTTGAGGGGTAGTTCGGACGTAAGGTCGAAGTTGGGGGGAGATCTCCTTCTACCTGCGCAGAAAAAAAGCCCATACCAGTAAAATTGTCTACTGCGCAGGGTGAGTAGTAAGAGGGGGAAAGTGAGGGTGAAGTGAGAGGGCTAAGGTCAAGGGGCAAAAGGGTCAGTTGGCACCCGACACCCGATGTGTAGACATCGTAGTCGAAGTGTCCAACTATATTTCAAAATACTTTTGACTTTTTTTTTAAAATTTTTTTTTTCCTTAACGTGATTCATGGTCACCTTCAAATAAAATTTTTTTTTTCAACTGGCATTTTCGCAAGTTGAAATAATTAATTTTTTTTTCTTAATTTTTTTTTTCGTGTAGTAAATTTCAAAAGTCAAAAGTATTTTTTTTTTTTAATTAAAAAGTGTTGATTATTTAGACAGGTTTTCAATGGATTTCAACGACGAAAACTATCGTTTTCTGATGTCTTGACTAGAAGGAAGGATGGAATTGAAACACACTGACCTACCTCAAGGAACTGCTAGCTGTCATCCTACCAGCTGATCATCTGGCATCGTTCGGCAGGGAAATAAAGTTATTTCCCTGTTGAGGTTTGTTATTGTTTTTTGGTTTCTATCACTCTCTTTTCTATTCTCCATTATTATCTGTCTATTTCATTTCACTTTTTAATTCTTATCAACGGTTCCGTATCTTTCTTTTTTTTTTTAAATTAAAATCATTACGCTTATGAATAGTAGAGTCATTTGAAACTAATTCGGTTTTTTCAACTAAAATTCAGTTTTTTCAAATTAAATTCGAGTCATTTGAATTAAATTCAGTTTTCTCAAATTCAAGTCGAGTCATTTACAGTAAATTAAGTTTTTTCAAATCAGAGTCGAGTCATTTGAAACTAGTTTGGTTTTTTGAACTTAAATTCGAGTCATTCGTAATAAATTCAGTTTTTTCAAATTAAATTCAAATAATTTATAGTAAATTTAGTATTTTTAATTTGCAGTCGAGTCATTTACAATATATTTAGTTTTTTTAAATTAAGATTTGAGCATTTGCATGAAATTTAGTTTTTTCAAATCAAAGTCGAGTCATTTGAAACTAGTTCGGTTTTTTTAATTTAAATTCGAGTCATTCATAATAAATTCAGTTTTTTCAAATTAAATTCGAATAATTGACAGTAAATTTAGTATTTTTTAATTGCAGTCGAGTCATTTACAATATATTTAGTTTTTTTAAATTAAGATTTGAGCATTTGCATGAAATTTAGTTTTTTCAAATCAAAGTCGAGTCATTTGAAACTAGTTCGGTTTTTTTAATTTAAATTCGAGTCATTCATAATAAATTCAGTTTTTTCAAATTAAATTCGAATAATTGACAGTAAATTTAGTATTTTTTAATTGCAGTCGAGTCATTTACAATATATTTAGTTTTTTTAAATTAAGATTTGAGCATTTGCATGAAATTTAGTTTTTTCAAATCAAAGTCGAGTCATTTGAATTAAATTCAGTTTTTTCAAATTAAATTCGAATAATTTATAGCAAATTTAGTATTTTTAAATTGCAGTCGAGTCATTTGTAATATATATAGTTTTTTTAAATAAGAGTTGAGCATTTGCATAAAATTTAGTTTTTTCAAATCAAAGTCGAGTCATTTGAAACTAGATCGGTTTTTTCAACTTAAATTCAAATAATTTATAGTAAATTTAGTATTTTTAATTTGCAGTCGAGTCATTTGCAATATTTTTAGTTTTTTTAAATAAGAGTTGAGCATTTGCATAAAATTTAGTTTTTTCAAATCAAAGTCGAGTCATTTGAAACTAGATCGGTTTTTTCAACTTAAATTCAAATAATTTATAGTAAATTTAGTATTTTTAATTTGCAGTCGAGTCATTTGCAATATTTTTAGTTTTTTTAAATAAGAGTTGAGCATTTGCATAAAATTTAGTTTTTTTCAAATCAAAGTCGAGTCATTTGAATTAAATTCAATTCTTTCAAACTAAAATCGAGTCATTTACATTTAATTTTTTTTTTCTTTTTCAATTAAAGTCGAGTCTTTTGCATTATTTTTAGTTTCTTAGAATTCAATTCGAACGTTTAAATTTATCTTTAAATCTGTAGAATCATTTATATTCGAGTCATCTTTCAAATTTTAATTAATATATTTAATATTGGGGTGTGAATTCATATATACACATAATCTTTTTAAAATTAGAGTCACGTACATATTATAAGAACTAGAGTCACATATTTTTCACCGCCTTTTTTTTTTTTTCTTAATAAATTAAATTCTGTATCAAGTGATACAAAACTCCGTTTTTTTTTGCAAGTAGAATCATACAAATCGAACTAATTTTTTAAAAAGTAGAGTCATTTTAATTACAGTAAAGTCATTTGAGTTGAATTCAATTTTAAAATATGCCATTTAAATTAAATTAATTTTTCCAAGTAGAGTCATTTATTTTTTTAAATTTTGTCTTTTTTTATTATATTCATTTTAATTAGAGTCATTTGAATCACAAGCAGTACTAACCGAGTAACCTTTTTTTTTTTTATAAATTGAATAACTCCCTTCTGGAGTTATTGTATTTAATTTTTTTAATTTAACATGGGGTGTAGATTGATTGGTTATCAATAGCCTTCTGCTGTTGATAATTCAAACATAACTTTTTTTTTCCCATCTCACACACATACACATACGCTCTTTGCGTTCCCAACTCTCTCTCTCTTCTATTTCTTATCTTTTTCTTATTTTTTTTAATGGGGGTAATTAGATTAATTATTGGACCAGTAATAGGTTTTTTGTTGAGAGTATTCTCTCAGTAGAATCACGCGTTTAATTTTAGAGTCAACCAACCCTTCCCTAATTCATCTCTTTCTCTTTCTATACCACCACCTTCACCCCTTTTTTTTAATAATTAATTCGCGTTGGGTTTTTGTCCGCGAAATGGGATATTGGTCTAGTGATTTAGTTGGGAGGGGGTTTATAGGTGTTAGGGATTATAAGGACACTTGGTTCTTATAATTTATTTAGAATTAAATTCACGCGAATTAGAGTCTGAAAATATATATCGCTCTATAGATCTTAAAGGCGAAAAATATTGTTACGCTGTTATGGGTGGCCAACCATAGCAGCGTATATAAAATATTTTTTTTATGCATTAAAAATAAAAAAAAATTTATTTTTTTTCTTTTTTAATGATAAAAAGTTGAAAAAAGAAATTTTCCCTGATCAGTTTTAATTTTTTTTGAATTATTCTGTCCCACCCTTTGAGTACCCGGGTGCGATTTGGGTGCCGGTCTCAATTCATTTAAAATTTTTCTGATCAAATCTTTTCTTTTTTAAGTGTTTAAGCGTCTGTAGAGCGATATGTGTTTTTTATTTTTATTTTTTTATTCAATTAATTAGAGTCACTTTTGCTGCGTTAGTTAATAAGTTAGTTATACTATAGGAGGGGAATAATATAGGACTGGGGTTTTGATGTCACTAGACCGATCGGGGGAGTAGATTAATTAAATAATTCGGGTTTTTTTTTTTTTTTTAATTAGAGTCATCCCATCTCTTTCTTCTTAATGAGTGGTAACTCTACCACTCATTTACTCTTTCATTTACTACACACTTTACCACCCTTTTTTTTAAAAAATTCGAGTATTAGCGTCACGGTTTTTTTAGATATTTAAGTTACTGGTCCAGGGGCTTTTAAATTAGAGTCAATTTTGCTTTGGGTTCTTTTTAGCTTCAATTCTTTTTCTTTCTCTCTCATACACCCTTACTTACACTACCCCTGAGACTCTGTTCATCTTTAATGAAATCGAGTCTCACCCCACACGCCGTCGTATAGTCGAGGTTACTCACAACCTCGCTTACGGCGACTTTTCTCCACACACCAATCTACACCCTTAATTTTTTCCTTTAAATTCATTAAATTAGATTTAAATTAAGAAAGTCACCTGGCACTTGGTCAGGTGGCATTATCATTAGAGTCTTTAATTTACTTGTTGGTACTGCTTGCATGTAATATTAATTTGATTAGAGTCACTTTAAAAATCGGTTTTTTTTTCCTCTAATAATAAATTTAATTTAAATGGCATTTCCGCGTAAAAAAAGAGCATTGGCACTAGGTCAGGCTGTCGCGTTTTTAAATTGTTAGTTTTTTTATAATATATATCCTGATCTTCTGGGCTGGTACGCATAACCCTCCGGTTCGATCGATGTCGGTCCTTATTGGTCGCATGCTATAAGAAAATCTATCATTATCATGTTGTTATCGATATTATCATTATTATTGTTGTTGTCATAATTAATAACAATATCATTACCACTTTATGAGTGAGATAGTGATAGTGTAAGTGGCCCTGGCAGGTCACATTGCACAATTGATATTAATATTGACTGCAATGGTTTTATTGATGATATCATAATGATGTGATTTTATAGTGACTTTTGTGTGCGATCAAAACGGGGATTCGATTTATCGATTGGCTGGTGGCCTAATGCTACGCATACGGTTCGGTTTTGATGGTAATATATTATGTCGTTTTTATTATTCTTCGAAAGAAAACACACACACACACACACTTTTTTTTATCATACATGTTTTTACACCCCGATTATTTTTTATTAAATTCAATTTTATAAAACTAGAGACATTTGAATTAAAGTCAGTTTTTTTATAGTCACTTACATTAGAGTCATTTTTACAAAATTAGCGTCATTTTGAGTAGCGTCAGTTTTCAATAGTTTTTATTTTAATGAATGTATTTTATGCAACTGCTCATTTACGTTTAAGATTTTTTATCGTTACTTAATTCGCGTCTTTTTTTAAACAGTCGAGTCATATAATTTAGCGTCAATTTTCATAGAAGTAGACTGAGTATTTTTCTGAGAGTAGAGTCACTTGAATTAGAGCCAGTTTTTAAAATTTTTAACTTTAATTAATCAATTCAATGTAAATGCTCATTTACTCCTAATTTTTTTATTGTCATTAAATTCGAGTCATTTTTAAAAAAGTAGAGTCATTTTTTTCTAAGAGTAAAGTCAGTTTTTGTTTTCTTCAGTAATAGAGACCTGACATTAGGTCAAGTTACCCTATAGTTTTTTCAATTTTTAATCAATTTGGATCCTCATTGCTCGTATATGCTAAGAAAATCTATATTATTATATAGTTATCGGTATTATCATTACTATTGTTGCTGTCATAATTAATATCAATACCATTATCATTCTATAATGATAGTGTAATTGGCCCTGGCAGGTCACATTACACAATTGATATTAATATTGTTTGCAATGGTTTTATTGATGATATCATAACGATGTGATTTTATAGTGACTTTTGTATATGATCAAAAGGGGTTTCGATTACAATTAATCAATTTCATGTAAATGCTCATTTATCCCCACCTTTTTTTTATCATCATTTAATTCGAGTCATTTTTTATAAAAGTAGAGTCATTTAATTTAGCAATTAGTTAATAGGCATAGAGTAAGTTTTCTAAACGTCGAGTCACTTAAATTAGAGTCAGTTTTTTTTTTTATTTTCAACCTCTTTTAAGTATTTTATTGTAAATGCTCATTCATTTTCAATTTTTTTATCGTCATTTCATTCGCGTCATTTTTAAACGAGTAGAGCCATTCAGTTTAACGTAATTTTATTAAAAGTAGAGTCAGTAGTTTTTTGAAAGTAGAGCCACTTTGATTAGAGTCATTTTTGTAAAAGTAGAGTCATTGATTTTAGAGTCACGTTTTTTTTCAATGAATTAGTTTATTGCAATTAGTCAAGTTAATTTCAGTTTCAATGGCATTTTAATTATTATTTAGAAAAAAAAACTAGATACGCGAACCGCGTCCCGATATATTGATTTTTTATCTTTCTTTTTTTGTTTTTAGGAATTTTTTTTAGGTTTATAAATATGATTTTTTTTAAATAGATTTCTCAAGGTTACGGAACCTCATCATGAATCGTTTAAATTTTATAAATTATTTTTTTGTTCAGGTTTAGGCGTATAATTATTTTCTCATTTTTTTTAGTATATTTTTCAAGATTCTGGGGACTTACTTAATCCTTACCCTATTGAAGTTATTGGGCTATTAATTTATTTTTTTTTCTTTTAAATTTTTTTTTTTTTCAGGTTTAGGTATATGATTTGGATGATTTTTTTCCTATATCATTTATGACGTGTCCAATCAAGAGTCCAATGGAATCTATTGACATGACTGGCCTATTAGGACCAGAATAATTTTTTCGACAGTAATGTTGCTGAACATTGAGGACAAGGTGTTGCCGAGCCAAGGACACACCGCTGCTTTTAATTTTTTTTTCTGGTGGATATTTATTCTCAAATCTTTTATTTTTTCCATAAATATGTATCCCTGTATTTAATCTATTGGGATATATATTTTAGTTTCAGATCCAGTCAACAAAAATAAGGATATCCATAGGTGCCAAGGAATACCGAGACCAGGAGAAGGAGGACCAGGACCAGGAAGAAGAATAATTATTATTAATTGATTATTAATATTATTATTATTAATTATTAATTTAATTTAAGATTAATTGTATTTAGTTTTAAATAATTATTTTATACAGGTGTGAGTGTGATGAATGATATTAGAATGATTTATAATTTAAGATTTTAATTAATATTTTTATAGAGTAAGAATGTGTACGAGTGGCATGTTTTTATTGCTTGGCATGTGCTTGCTTGTTTTTATTTTATTTTATTTGGGTTTGATCGCATGGTTTGGTTTGTTTATATTTAATTTAATTTTTTCCCTTTTTCCCATTACCTTTTAATTTTAAGTGTGTGTTTTATTTTATTCGGGTTTGACTGCATGGTTTGGTTTGCTTTTATTTAATTTAATTTTACCTCTTTTTATTCCCATTCCTTTTTACTTTAAGTGTGTATGAATATAATTTACTTTAAATTTAAGTGTATGATGAATGAGTGTGATTCTATTTATTGAGATATCCGTGCCCGGATATTATTATTATTATTAAGTTTTAATTTTAAGAAATTTTATTTATAAAATTTTATTATTTATGTTTTTTTATATATTTGTTTTGTTAATTATGTAATGTATAATATTTTGTATTTGTATTTTATTTAGCTTTTTTTTGGTCACCAATCGAGTGATCACTGTGTTGGTCGGGTTTTTTCACTGGTAAAATCCTCCGATTTAAAACGATAGATTCCGGGTCTATCGGATTTTTATCGGAGTATTTTATCGGTGTCGAGGTTTCCCAAACGGGCTATTTTCTTTCTTACAAAAGAAAATAGCCTAGACCAGTACAATTGTATTTTTAAACAAATACAATTGTAGGTGAATGCGCACAGTATAGGAAGTCGGTCCTCAGCCGCTTTTTTTTTTTTTTTTTTAAATAATAAATTCTAATATTTATTATTTTTAACCGAGCATTTATAAATAAAAAAATAACCTTCCCTTTATTTTTAATTAAACATTTAGATTATAAATAGAATTAAGTATATTATTAATAAGAAAGTGAAAAATCCATATAATTAAAACGAAGCAGAAGAATCCTTATAAATACAGGTAAGTAAAAAAAATAATAAACATTAATGCAATCAAACAAACAAAAAAAAATTATGAAAAATTTTCTCTTTTTTTTACAATATAATTTATATTTTTCATCTGCTTCTTTACAAAAGTATTTATTTCCTGAACGATATTTGTCGTACAGAAAATAAATATTGTAGTAGAGAAGCAAATATTAATATTCATACTAATTAAATTATAAATATATAGTATAAAAAGAAATGAAAAATCTCTACCGAATGCCTTTCGAGAGATTTTGTATTTTTTTTTAGTATTTGCGCATGTGCATTAGTATATTGTTTTTAGTAGTTTTGTTTTATATTAATTAATTAAAATTCTTTTATATGGAGTAATTCTGATTTAAATAAGAAAATACTATTCCTTTGTTTAAATATAATATTTTATTTATTAATGTACATGTATATAAATAAATATGTCTAAATAAGATATACATACATATATTTAATAGTAATAAATAACAAAGAAAGTAAAAAAAGAACAAATTATCATCAATAAATTTCCTGAATTTTTAAATGTTTGCGCATGCGCATTTATAAAGTTGTACATGTCTACTTATTTAGGAGTGTACGTATGTAAAAAGTCTGTCCTCAGTCGCTTTGTTTTGTGAATAATAATAAATTTTCATTTCAATTGCTATTAATTATTTATTTATTTTTTTTTTTTTTAAACCTTTTCTTTATCTTTAATTAAATATTAAATTTTACAAATAAAAATAAGCGTTTTTTAAAAAACGAAAGTAAATTTAATTATGAAGAATAAGTTACACACGTAAATACAGGTAAGTAAAAAAAAATAATACCTACAAAGAAATATAACAAAATTTAGATTAATATATGCAAAGAACTTTTGATTAGACACCCGCTTTGTAATTTAAAATTTTTGCGCATGCGCATTCCGGGTTGATTTCCTATTTGAAATTTTGGCTCATGTTCCATTTACTTTTCGTCGTTTCTGCTAGGTGTCACTACCACTCATAGCCATTTTAGCTATGAATCATTTTAGGTAAACGTAATTTGGAACCTTTCGTGCAAGCCTTCAAAACAGTATTCAAAATACTAAATTACAAAAAAAAAAAAAATTTCCATGAAAATACGCCTTAATTACAATCATAATAATAATTGAAAATATTTTAGTTAAGTCCACAAATGGATGACTTTTTCCCTACCATATTTTTTTACAATAAAGTCATTATTGCGTATGCGCCTTAGTACACATAAAGAGAGATTTAATTTTTGAAACCACGTGCCGATTTAAATAAATTTAATAAAAATGTTTTCTAGCAAAGTTGAACATTTGATAGTTGATACTAGTGCATTTATTAAAAATGTATCACTACAGGTAATTAACTGATAATTTTTTTATTAATAGTTTTAGTTAAAAGTAAATTTGAATATTTTTAGGTTACCTCGAAACAAATTGATAAGTGACGATTTTTATTTACATTAATTTAAATTTGATTTTATAGGATATTGCAGTTAATGTAATTACTGAAGAAAGTGTTACTGCAGAAGTTAAAAGTAAAAGACAATTACGAAGATTAGTTGCTCTTCCTTATAATCTTGTGGTTAAAGATGTTGATCCTGAACACATAAAAACTGGTAATTTTTTTTTTAAATTTAAATTGTCTATTTATATGATACTGAAGTTATCTGACGTCTAATGATTTTTTAATTTATTTAAAAATGATGAATTATAAAAAAAAAGAATATTTAAAAAATTGCGCCTGTAGCTTTTCAAATTTTCTACGTGCACATATTTTTTTTTAAATTGATGTTCAGACCATCTGTTCATTATTATTTTTATTAGTAATTATTAATTAATTTTTTTCTTTGTTCCAGTAACTGAATTTTCAAAGAAAACTGGTGACTACAAAAGTCTATCGTCAACAGATATCAAAGTAATTGCGCTCACATTACAATTAGAAATAGAAAAAGTTGGTAAAGATCACATCAAACTTGTCCCAACAATTGTAAAAACAGTACCAGCAGTTAAATCAGAACCTTTAGCTCATCCTAAATGTATTGCTGGGTTTTTCGTTCCCGGCGGAAGTGATGATGAAAGTGATGATGACAATAAACAAGATAGTCAATATCAATCTTTAATAGATCAAATAAACAATACTGCAGCAGGTGATGAACAATCAAAAACAAAATCATCTGATTCAAATGACGACTCAAAAGATACTCCTGAGTTGGGTCAATATGACCCAGCAGATTTGGCGGATAAATTTAAAAACTTAGACTGTACTGCTGAGGAAATTGAACTGGATGACAAAGATCATACTGTTGATGATATTTTGGCACCAGTAAAACAATCTGAAAGTGATGATGATAATGATGATGATGATGATGAACTAGAGTCAGAAACGGAAGACAGTGATGATGACGGCTGGATAACTCCTAATAATATTGCAGAATCTAAAAAGCAAATGAATTCCGAGACATTATCAGAGAAATCAGTAGCGGTTGCATGCATGACAACAGATTTCGCGATGCAAAATGTACTGATGCAGATGGGTCTCAATGTTGCAGCTCTCGATGGTCGTATTATTAAACAGTTACGAACTTACATCTTCCGTTGTTACGCTTGTTTCAAAAAAACAAGCCGTATGGATCAAGTATTTTGCCCTAATTGTGGAATGAAGACGTTAAAAAAGGTTGCGGTATCGCTAGATGAAGATGGCACTGAAAGAATTCATATTAATTATCGAAAACCATTGAGTACACGGGGAAAAAGATTCTCATTGCCGACACCAAAAGGCGGTAAACATGCCAACAATCCTATTCTTTGTGCAGATCAACCTATTCCGCAACAGCGAGTAACGAAATTAGCACGTATGAAAAATAATCCTCTTGATGATGATTATATTGCTGGTTACTCCCCATTCGTTACAAGAGACGTTTTTTCAAAATCAGCGATGCTGGGAATTAGGACTCAACATTCGGAAATAAAATATTGGATGAAAAAAAATCCTAATGAGTGTAGGAAAAAAAGAAAATAATTTAATAAATTTTTCGTTTGTACCTCCAAATATATTTTATTATATTAATTTTTAATAAATTAGGATAAGAGTAATATTATCTTACTATAAGATTTATAGTGATATGGAGACTGTTCTAGTACATATTTTATAGTCAATATCTTTTCAGTAACATTTTTTTAAATTTACAAAATTATCTTCTATAAATTTAGTTTTCATGCTATTTAAATAAATCATGTCAATTGTTTCCATTAAATTTGTGTCAAGTTGTGTAAAATTTAAATTAAAAAAAAAAAATTAGCTTAACAAATTTTAATTTTTTAAAAAGTAAACGACATACCTAATTATTTAAAATGCATAAACAAAATCCTTTGTGTTATGTTTTAAGTCTTCGTTATTAATTTAAATTAAATTAAAAAAAAAATTTTACCAAAAATTATATTAGATTTTTGCAAATAAAAACAAAAGTAATGCTCCGGGTGAGGATCGAACTCACGACCTTAAGATTATGAGACTTACGCGCTGCCTACTGCGCTACCGAAGCAATTACATGTAGCAAGTGGTTTGTCGGATATGAATCATAGAATTGCAAAAAAAAAAAAACAGATGGCCCCAACTATAGAAATCAATTTTTTAAAAATATGATTTCATATCAAATTATTTAAGACGCGTTTTCATTTGTTTCTCTATTCGCACTCAACTGGATAAACGGTACTATCTCTGTTGCACTTGTACATTAAATAGGAACTTTGTCCAAGCTTTTCTCGTAAAGAAATGGAAATTATCGAAAAATTCAAGTGCACTTCACTAGTTCATAGAGTAAAGCATCGGGTCTGTGTCTTTATTTTGCGTTTAGAGCTTTTATTTCAGAGAAAAGCTGGGACAAAATTATCTGAAAACCGTTGTGAACAAAATAAGTTTATATTTGTATTGATATGTTTACTCACAACATCTCTACTCAAGGAAAATCGTTATAACTCTACTCATTTACTTCTTTACTCAGCCTCAACTCCTCAAAATTGTTCAACTCGACGATAATCTACTAGAATTAAAATCCAAAATTACTCGAGTAATCTTAGAAATCAACTCTTTCATGTTTCTTTCGTCGCTTAATATCAGTAACAAATTTATTATAATTTAAATAAATTAGATACATTTTCAATATCTTCCATATTAAACAAAAAAGTTATGATCTAAACTTCTTAAACAACGGATGTTTATTCGCTGTCGATGAAGACGCTGATTTTTTATACTCGTAATAAACTGCATCGTCTGCTCCAGACATCGATGCTAAGTTTCCAGCTTTTCTCATAATCTACAAAAAATATTAATTATAACCTTTATGCATACGATCATATCGCCATAACAATAAAAATATAAAAATAACTTACAGGACGAGGACCATCACCCGGAATTCTTTCCTCATCAGCATCCGTATCACTGGCTAGCAAAACTTGCTGCAATAATTGACCCTGTTCCTCTCTAGTTTTATAAAACAAATCTGGCTCTTCATCCATTCCTGACAATTTAGTGATAACTTTATACGCGTACCCCTGGTTGACAAGAAACCGCTGACGTTTTCTTGAATAATTCATTTCAACAGTATCCTGTGATACTAATGTATAAAAGAACGCATTATATTCTTCAGCAATCGCGCCTTTTTTGGCTCTCAAAATCCGTCCCAATCGCTGCGCCTCTTGTCTTCTTGATCCACCATGCGATGAAATTTGTATCAGCACATTTGCCTCTGGCAAATCAAATGACGTATCAGCAACTTTACTTACAAATATCGTGTTAACTTTAGTATTAAATTTGAAATTTTGTAAAATTTGAATTCGTTCATTCTGACTAGTTGGCCCATAAATATACGGCTTGTTCATTTTAATCGCGTAATGTTTCAACGCGAACACATTATCAGAGAATACAATCGTCTTGTCACCACGTCTTTCATGATAACGTATCAAATATTGACAAGCACGAAATTTACTTGGATTCATAACGTACAGTAACAATTTTCTGCTCATTTTACAGTTCAAATATTCCCGATAGAATTCAGGTGTCATCGGACACCAAACTTCAGCACACTGTACCCGCGCAATAAAACCACGTTTCTGTAATTCCAACCAATTGGCCTCATACAATTTAGGACCAATCAAAAAATTCAAGTCTGCTATTTTATCATCTTCTCGCAATAGTGTTGCAGTCAAACCTAATTTACAATGCGACTGTACAATAGTTAATACACGACGGAACATTTTAGCGGGTATCGTATGCACCTCATCTAAAACCATAATACCCCATTCTTGTTCCTGCAACCATTTCATTGTTTGCTCAGCTTCCCATGAACGTTTCTGCGTGTGAGTTATCATGGAATAAGTTGTCACAAGTATTCCGCAACCCATTGGTTTGTCTTTGGCTTCGCTGGTGAACCGGCAGATCATCGAGTCATCGGCAGTCGACCACATTTTAAACTGTTGCTTCCATTGTTCGACTGATACACCCGAATTACAGAGTACGAGAGCACGTTTGCGTACAGTACAACATGCTGTGACCCCAACTAAACTTTTACCAGCACCGCAGGGCAAGACGATGACCCCAGAACGTGCGCGTCCATTACCGAACATTTTGCGTAAACTTTTTTCTTGGTATGGCCGCAATACTGCTGATGGTTTCAAGTCAATGTTTATGTCTGGATTGATTGTGTCATTTCGGAAATCATACTCTGCTAGCAGTGGGTACTCTAATTCGATGCAACGCTTTTGAATTACTTCTATTTTTTCTTGATTGACTTCAAAACTAACTATTTTTAGTTGCTGGTCTTCCTCTTCGTCTTCATCTTCTTTGTCCATTTTATCAAAAAATTTTGTAATGTCTTCAGGTACAGGAGCTGTTTCAGCAGCTGGATCTTTAGTGTCACCAGTGCTGGATGCTGCTGGGTTCACTGCCAGTGGTTTAGCACCGAATTGCGGGGCAGCTGTTTTAGTTTGGATGTTCGTTATCAAGCCGTCTTTCTCAGGATCATCGACTTTTTTACGGAGACGGCATTCTTGGATAACTGGATCTTTTAGTAATTTTTGAAGTACGTCAGGAAATGGTGACTCGACGAAATATTTGTTGTGCTTCAAGACTAATTTCACCTGGACAATTAAAAATGTAAAATAGTAAATAGATTTTATTACTCATTACAACTAAGTAACAGAGTATTTGTTATTGCAGGACTTACTTTGCCGTATGATAGTGTACATAACTGTATAAATTCAATTATACCATCGGGAATACTCGTTTTACTTAATCTTTTTAAATATTCAATTATATCATGGGTTTGCAATCCGACACTCACTGCTGCGTAGAGTGAGTAAGCTGTTAATTTGTACTGAAAAATAATTATTTATTTTAAGTTATACAAGATTTTCAGCTGACATACCAGCATCTATATGCGAAACATTCTAGAAATCTAATCATCCAGTAGAATTTTGCTTTCAAATTTTTTTCATTGCGCGAAAAACGTTCCTATCTTTAAGTTTATCTTTGCTGATATTTGAAACTAATTTTTCCATCCCTGATTAAAAGAAACGATTTGCAATGTTAAATGCCCATAAGAAGAGTGATTCAAAAGCATTAAAAAGTATTAAAATTTTTTTTTTCTAATCGTTCTAAATAGATTCTTTTAATAAGACTATTCTTTTTCCTGTGTATAAATAATTTGAAAAGTTTAAAATTATCCGAAAATTTTTGAATAATTCGTACGTTTGCACTATTCGCATACAGTTAATTAATAGGAATTTGAATTAAATTTTAAAAAAATATAAAATACCTCATGAATATGCTCAGGTCGACAAACAGGTTCTGAGATAGCAATTAAAAAATCATGAGCGTGTCGATAAACTGGTGAAAATGATTCCAAAAAAATATGACCATTTGGCGCCTAAAAAAGAAATATTTAATTACAATTGAATACTTAAAAGAAAGCAAAATAAATAATTGAAATTTAAATAATTTTGTTACATACAACCCATAGAGGTCTCAGTGCATTATCTGGCTTTAATATCATCTGTGAACGATAATCTTTCGCACCGAATTCATCCTCCAGAGCATTTTCATCCATTTTTTCAGCATCATTTTTAGCAGCGTCTGGTATACCATCAGTGTCAATATTTTCACCGTAATCATCATCATTGTAATCATCTTCTTCTTTGCGTTTTTTTGATTTCGTACGATCTATACATAAAAAAAATTATACTAGACATAAATAATTAAAAAAAAATGACCCTGAAGTTAGCAGACATCCAAAAATTTTAAATTTCTACAGCGAAAAAAATTTTTACTGGAAAAAATTAAAGATATGGAAAAATTAAAAAAAAAATAGTATATTTTAAATATAAAATGAAATAGAAATAAAAACAGCAACCGGGGATTTATTTTATTTTTAAATTTAAATACAAATTTTTTACAACAAATTTTAGAAAAAACAGAAGACTTTTAAAAAATTTTCATCAACTTATTTTTAATCTTTTAATTTTCATTATAATTAAGTAATTAAAAATTTAAAATTAACAATAAGTAATTAAAATAATATAATAAAGTAAAATAAGGTTACCATCTTTTTTTACGCGTTTCGGTGGCCCCATTTTGATTTTTTAAATAAAACTTATTATCCTAATAATTATTTAACTTTCAACTTAACATACAAAAATAATTATACTAAATAATAATTAAAACAACTGTTTTTATAATTAAATACTTTAATTGTACTTTCATATACTGTTTACAGACGTTTCCTTTATTTTTATTTTTTTTTTTTTTTTTACAGACAGTGGCTCCTTTATTGTCATTTTCACCGGCAAAATCCGTTGATAAAATAAATACCTAATTTACAAGGGTGAATGTAGCATACATAAATTTTAAATTAATTAAATAAAATATTTTATATAATATATTATATAATGAAATTTTAAAAAATGCGCGCTGATTTTTAAATTATCAAAATACGCATTTTTTCATTTTTTTTTTTCTACTCACGCTATTTATTGATTCAAAAATTTAAAAAACTGTCACTTGTCAGTTACAACTTAACAGACAGTTTACAACTTTTTCGTTTTTTTTTCAACAGGCAAATAAAAAAAAAACTAAAAATATGCACATGTAAAAAATTTAAAAAACTACAATTGCAATTTTTCAAAATATTTTTTTTTATAATTTATCTAAAAAAAAAAATCCTAAAATTATTTGACGTGTAACTTCAGTTATCAGTTACATTCACACTTATTTTAAAAACCGCGCTTTCTTTAAATTTCATTAATTTAATTAATTAATTTTTTTTATTTAAAATTTATAAATTCTCTCGTCTGCTAATTCACACTCTTTTTTTATTCTTTTGTTTTAAAAATATCATTTT
Source organism: Microplitis demolitor (assembly GCF_026212275.2). Classification (NCBI taxonomy): domain Eukaryota; kingdom Metazoa; phylum Arthropoda; class Insecta; order Hymenoptera; family Braconidae; genus Microplitis; species Microplitis demolitor. Next base: position 16,659,278 of record NC_068553.1, read on the forward strand.
TATTCACATGTCCATAAAATTTTTAAGGCGCGTTTTCAATTTTAAAATCGCGAATTATTATTATTATTATAATTATTATTGTCTATGTTGTATATATTTATGTGTATAGTAGTAATTGTCATTTGTCATTTGTCTTTTGATAAGAATTTGTACCGATGGTCATAAATTCCAAAAGGTTACAAAGTTGATATTTCATCTTGATATATTTTTTTATAAAATTATTTAGTATTTAAATTCCACATAAAACAAAAAAATAAAATCAAAATGATGGATATGGATAATAATTATTATGAAAAAACAATCAACTCATATGGAACAATGAAAACAAATAAAAATTTTCAAATACAAACAAGAAACAAAAAAGTTAATCCAACTTTTCAACCACTGATCCAGCGTGTAATAAATTTCAAAGCATTCGGTAAGTCAAAAAAATATGTAATTAATAATATATATGTGTATATTGTATATAAAATAATTATTTATTAAATTAAGCAGGAGTTAAGCACAAGAAAATAATTTTAAGTGATTTTTCTTCGAGTAAAAATAATGACGAAGCTGATCGGTTTAGTTTACTGATACCTTATGCTGATCAAATGTTGAACTGGAAAATTTTATTCGATCAATCGAACCCAGAACTGGGTCCGGATTTTGAATTTGATGATAAGACATTTCTAACTGATCCTGATTTAGAAGAACTGGAAAATAATGTGCCGAGTCTTGTTAATTGGGACCCACGTGATCCTGATTGTTTGATTAAAGTGATAGTGGAATTTATTGTCTACTATCGCAAACATCAGGTAATTAATTAATATAAATTTATATATTTTAGCCGGTATTTGACTAAATCACATGGTTTAATTAAAACCCGAGGTACGAAAGAATACCTGACCTCATTTACCTCCTCCAGAAAACTTATTAACGTTGCGGCAGTCGAATCGTTACCTGGTTCAACTAGATAACATTTATCAGCACAAAAGCTGCATCTTTCTCTTCCAGAGTTAATTTCTGAACATCCCATAGTGTCCCAGATAGCAAAATGACGTCTTGATAAGTTTTAAATGAATTTCTATTTATGATTTGGACATCTCATCAACATCTTAAAGGAGTCTTTAAGAAGTTCTCAAGATGTCAAATGAGCTACCTAGCGAGCTCAGTAAGACGTCTTTAAAAAGAGTTATTTTTTCTGACTTCGCCAATAAGACTTCAGTATGAATTTACCATGACGTCTTTAAAGAGCTCTTAATTTTGACTTCATAAAGAAGTTTAAAAATGAATATATTTAGTCGTCACAAAAATGACGTCTTATTTATGGAGTCTTCAAGAACCTAATTAAGAGTTCTTAAAAATGACATCTTTAAGAAGTCATTATAAGCCTTCAAAAAGACGTAAATTGAACACAATTTCAGACTGCGGATGATGTCAACCTTCACTCTGATCTAAAATCCTTTTTCATCCCTTGTCACACAATATCCTATTTAATTTGTGATAATTAATTTATTAAATTTCTTATTTAGGTTGAAAAGTTGAAAAATCATGAACGTTTGTCACATGAATACGAGATGTTGTTAAAAAATACAGAAATATGTGAAGAAGACGTTGAAGTAATTCTAATACCCGACACAATAGATCCAAACGAAGCGCGTTTTTTCATACGCATCGCTCTGGACTTTTCACGATTACCTCGTCGCAGTGGCAACGAAACAGACCGAGATGCCATTACGTTACAAGTGACGTTTTCTCAATTATACTGGTCTCGTATTGTCCCTCTGCTGTACTTGTCAACCAGCTTAGAAGACGTGCTTGGAAATTCAAATACGCTTCATTTGCCGCCTTTTCAACCAATGAAACACCTGATGACGTACGTTCAGGAAATAAAGAAACTGATTACTGATAAAATGAATGCAGTAATAGAAAATTTTGAGAAGAAACGCGAGTTTATTACTATGGCTCTCGTATTACAGGGCGCTAGTGTTATAGAATACGACGCTCTTGACTTTTCATTCATTACTCTCTTACTTAATCACAATGATTTTCACTTTTTTTTACATATCCATCTATCAAATAAGTTTCCTTCTGAACCACCAAACTACACATTACAGTCTTGCTATCAAACTAATCACTCTGATGAACTTCCTAAGCGTAATGTTTATAGTATTCCTTATAGTCCGCGTTGGAAACCCATTAGAATGATTAGCGAAGCTTTTCATTATATTTTGGAAACTGAAGTTGAGAAATTTAAAAAATTGTCAAGAAGTCGTCGATATTGATTGATGATAATTATTATTATTTATTAATTAATTAATTAATTAATAATTATTATTATGCATCTTAAAAGTATTTAATTCTTATATTAATTTGTTTATTTAAATAATTTATGCGACAAGACTTTACGTTTAAAAAAATTTGAGTTTACTTGAGCATTTATATTTTTTTAAGAAATTATTTTAATAATTTTTCAGTTATGAAATATTTTTTTTTTTTTTGGTTTAAAAAAAATAAATAGAAGTTTAATTTTTATGAAACCAAAAATAGTTTATAATTTCAGTGCTTTTTACTATTATTTTTATTTTGTTACAGGTTAGATGTAATAAGTATTTCTTTTGTTAGTTTAGTGGATTTGGAAGTTGATAATTTTTTTAAAGATTGAATAAAAAAAATTTTAATGGGAAAGGTATTAATTATAAATTCTTACTGCTGTCTACTAAAATTTATTCTACGGTTCTATTGCCTATGGAAATATTGAATATGTAATTTAATTGCGAAAAAAATAATTGCAGTTCTATTGCCTAGAAAAATAATTCATGATGTTTGATTGATTGCTATTTAATTGTGAACCCAATCAAAGAAATTCCTAACTAATGTAGACAAGCTTCTGATTTATTTGCTGAGAAAATCTTGTACTTGTTGAGGAGAAATGATCAATGTTAAAGACCGATCACTTGATAAAAAAAACGCAGCTGGTCTGAAAAATATCAGAACCTCGGTAGTCTTGACAATAGCAACTGTAAAACTTGACAGAGTTTTCTATCAGAAATTAGTGAGCTGATCAGGTGATTCCCTAAGTCGACTATGAGATTCAACCCAGTGTCTTATTATGGACCGGGCGAGTTATACTTTTGTCAAGACTACCGCGGTTCTCATATTTTACAGATCAATCGTCTTTTTTTTATCAAGTGATCGGTCTTTGTCATCATTTCTCCTCAAGTACAAGATTTTCTCAGGAAAATCAGGAGCATCTACATTAATTAGAAATTTCTTTGATTGGGTTCACAATTAAATAGCAATCAATCAAACATCATGAATTATTTTTCTAGGCAATAGAACTGCAATTATTTTTTTCGCAATTAAATTACATATTTAATATTTCCATAGGCAATAGAACTAGAATAAATTTTGGTAGCCGTAAGAATTTCCAATGTACGAAAAAATATTGTAGGCAATTGAGTGTGATTGTAATAAAAATTCAAAAATTTAAAAAATTAATCAACTTCTGGATTAAAGTGATAAAGTTTCTAATAAAAAATTTAATAAAACAGTTAATTGATTTGTCTTTTTTTAATATGTAAGGTACAATTATCATAATTTATAAATTTACATTTACAATTCTTAAATATAAGATTTATTTTTTTTTTATTTATTTAGTTTTTAATATTAAAATAAACTTACACTGCAATAACACTATATCCTTAAAATAATCAGTGGCTTATCGTTCTTACGCTCTTTTATTTTATTTTATTTATTTATTTAGATTAATTAATTTACTTTATTATCAACCTCATTACCATCAATTTTTTTTTATTAAATTTCATTTTATATCAATAATTAACTTTTCAATTAACTAACAATTATATCAGTAATTTTTAATTAACAAAGCATTCGAGATGAATTTTGAAAATTTTTTTCCCGCCACTTGAAAATAATTTTTTGTTACAACAATTATTTATATGCAACGTGAGTGTTCTTAGTTTTTCATAAAATAAAACAAAAGAAATTTAAATTAAATTAAAAAAAAAAAAAAAAAAAATTTTCTAATAATTAATTTATTCAAAATAAGATTAAAAAAAAAAAAATTCTAAAAAATGTGTAGAAAGTGATGAAATTAATTATTACGAATGTATGTATATGTATATATATATATATATATATTTTTTTTAAGTAACTATGATTAAAATTAAAAAAAAAATAATTATCTTTGTAATTATTTAAAAATTAAGCCATATTTAATTAATTTATAATAATTAATAAGTAAAAGATTGAAGAGAATACTACAATAAATATTTTTAACCAATAAATATATATATATAATATATCAAAATATGCATTCATTATAAAACAGGTTCTTCCACAGTGTGATTTATTTATTTATTTTTAATTATTATTATTATTATTATTAGTATTTATTTATTTAGTTATTTGTTTTAGATGAATTTTAATTATTGGACACTTGTAACTTTGGCTCTGTCGACGTACCTGTTAATCGGAACACACTCTCGAGAAATACACCCGCGATATTGTGATCAAGATGATGACAAATCTAACATAATACTAGATTCCTCGAGTGCTGGTAATGGTAATGCATTTTTGTCCTCTTCAATTCGCGCGTCAGATAATTTTAAAAATTTAAGAACTTTGTCGGTCGCGTGAATACCAAAATTACTGGCTTCGCTCTGGAAATATATAATTTATTATTTAAAGGTATTGATTTTTTTTTATTGATTTTTAAGCTTCAGTGGTCACACCCGGGATTAATTTTAATATTCGTTCATAAGATTCTAGTGTTTTTAATGAGTTACAGGAATCGGAGATATTTTTATCAGAAATTTGAATTTGAATTTTTGAAAAATGGAAAAAATGGCATTGCGTTAAAAAGTATTTATGATTTTGATATAAAGTGAATATACTTGGACATAGAAATTATGAAAAATTTTTATTTCTTAAAAAATATAATTATTTTAAAAAATTAAATTTGAAATTTTCCCGCGAAAATTTAAAAGTTAATAAAAAAAAGTATGATTGGTTTTTTGTAAATATCTCTGTAAATATTGAGTTTTTGGAAAAATTGTAGGATACCTTTTTTGTAGGGCTTCAAATTTCCTATAAAAAAGGTTTCTTATACTTTTTTCAAAAACTCAATCGTTATTGAGATATTTTGAATTTTAAATTCTAAGAATTAGAAACAGGAATGCCAAGTTTAAAATTGTCTGGGATATTTTCGATTTCTCATGACCATTGAAGACAAAGAAAAATAGAGTACTTACCGATGTCGTTAAATTCATAAAATTGTAAAATTTCTGTAGTATAGAAATCATCAATGAGAAATTATGGTCAGGAAGTTTACCGCGTACTAGTGTTTCATATTCCTATAAAAAACAAATATATATTATTAATTACTTATATCAGCATTCATTCATAAAATTTATACAGGCGAGTCGCGTTATAAGTCCTATTAGTGTCTCTCTCATATTAACGCGAGTCTGGTTAAAAGAAAAAAATACAAGCCAGACTTATAACGCGACTCGACTGTATGTAGAAAAAATATATATACCATATTATCCATAATTAAATTTCCAAGTAAAAGTACTACATGCGCACCAATCATAGTGTGTTCCATATGACGACTAGCTTTCTGTAAAACTGCAATCAAAAATTAAATAAAATATAAATAATTAAAAATTTAATATTAATAAAAAAAAAAAAAAAAAAAAACAATAATAATAATAATAATAATATATTACGTTTAGCTACAGTCTCAGCAATAAATTCTTCTTGTGTTTTAGCAGGAGCTGATACAGTTTCTGATTGTTCAGAATCTTTTTTTCCATCTAAAATATCATCAGTTTTTTGTTCTTCCCCACGTGCCATTTCTTCTTGTTTATAAAATAAATCAATAAGCGCATCAACGCCACCTTCTTGATCTAAATTAAATAAATAGATAAATGATATAAATAAAAATAAATTTATTAATATTTATTAAACTTACGATCAAATAAATTTTCCGGACACGGTGGTGCCCTAGATTTAATGAGCAATTCTTTGTTATCATCGCACTGTTCAATTAAATTAATTAACAGTATAAGTGTCAATATCATCATATCAAATCGTTTTTCTTCCGGTAATGATTCTGGTACTCGCAATAAGAGATTCAAACTACAGTCTAATACATTACTTTGTGATCCAACTGATTTACTACCAAAAGCTATAAAAGAGAAGAAAAAAAAAATTAATTAATTATCATTAAAAGGATATAAAATTTTAAGAGATAAGTAGATAAAATAAAGTCACCATTTAAAAGCTAATTAAATTCTCTACACTTTTGTTGACAAAAAAAATCTTAAACTTTAATCGCGAAACTTTTAATTCGATAATGTTTTTTTTTTATATATAAAATTGTAAAAAAATTTAATTACTTTTAAAATGACTTTTAAATTAATTAATGTAATTATCTCGTAAATTTCAGCAGATATTTTGTAAGAGGTTCAAATGAACTATTTTTTAATTAACGATGTTTCTACTCTAGATAATAATAATTCAGTCGACTGCGTCATAAGCCTGCCCGTAAGTCTCTCCCCTAAATCAGCAGATACTGAGTCCAAACAGTACCCACTTAACCACTTTTTTGAGTTTCGTAGCAGACATCCCGTTATAAGCCTCCGTTAAAATTACATAAATTATAAACTAACAATAGCAACAAAATATCTAAATTAATTATGAAAATTTACTATCGATCTTTCGCGGATAATAATTTTATAAATATTAAGTTAAATATTATTTATTGGTGATAATTGTAATGATTAATTACAATTAAAGCTTCTGTTACAATTTAAAAGTTTTATTGAGCATTATGTTGATCAATAACAATTATTATTATTATTACTTTCATTAATACCCTTGTCATTATTATTTTTTACATTACAATTATTATTTGTGTAAAAAGATAAGTATTTATTTTAGCGCTATAAGCACTAGAAAAATCGGGATACTGGCGCATGTGACAAAACGTAAATTTGACGTTTAAAATTATATAAAATAATCACAGGCTTATAACGAGTAGTCGAGACCAAAACTAAACGCACGGAAGACTGAAATTAAAAAAAAAATTTCCCTGTCCCCTAGACCAGGCTTATGATGAGTTGACTGTGTTAAAAACCAAGTACGACACCAGGTACTAGTTCCTCGATCGAGTACGAGGTCTATATTATTAAGAAAATAAGGAAAATTTTGTTCTTGTCATATTTATATAATAAAGTATGATAATATTATTAAATTTGGTATCATTATAAAGTTCTTGACTTGAATTTATGCCTTTTCATACTTTAAACTCTTTTTCTATTGCTGAGTATTCAAATAAATCAACTTATCTATATCATTCGAATAACATTTAAATTACGCGGGAAAAAGAATTGTATTTATTTTCTCGAAATTAATTAATATTTCAATTATACTGTCACTAAATATGACTTAATATATGTATGTATATAAAATTGAAAGAAAATAAAAGAAATTGATTGTATGCTATGTCTTCCTTGATAAAAAAATCAGAAATTTAATTTGATATCAGTAAAAAAAATATATCAGACAACTAATGAAAAAAAAATTTGACTGTAGATTTTTTTTTAAGGGTCCTATGACTATACAATCATCGAAATCAATAAGTTTGCGAATCAGATGAAATTTGTCTCAAATTTCAATGAAAATACAAATAAACAAAAGATTCTAGAGTCTAGAGTTCAATAAACATTTAAATTCAAATCATATTCAATAAATTTGGTACCAATACTCGGACAGTCATCTAGAGACTGCAGGTTGCTCGTAATAATTATAATAATAATAAAAATCTTACATTGTCGATTGAATCGATGCGTGAGATTAATAAGAACTTTTAAAATAGCAAATATGCATTCACGTATGACAGCCCCAGTTGACGTTTTATCACTGACATCAATAGTAGGATAAATAACAATCTCCATTCCACAGAGATGATACAAGCTGACCATAGTGCTGACCAAAATACCCATCTCATAGTTCAACAAATAGACCTGATTCTCTTCATTCATGTGGGTCACATTTTCCAGAACTCTCAAACATCTATCGACCTTTCTAAGTTTATCAAGCAAGGGCTCAGACCAGCCAGTTCGCGTGACGTTGCTGGCCTTGATGAATCGATGGCAATCAGTTATCGTCTTAACGATATGCTCAAGACCACCCAGTTCTCTCAGCTCCTCCTTGAACCACTCGCCAGCACGTTTGGACGTCAAACTCAGCAGAGTCTCCATGGCCAATTGTCCCACAGTAATATTGTCCAGATTTAGGTGCTTAGCGTGACCTTGGGACTGGATATCAGCACACAGCTGCCGCACTTTTTCCTTATTTTTCTGCAACTCTGTACGACTTAGCCCGCAGTCATCGAGAGCGTCTTTGTGGCTGGCATCCGACTCCAGAAGACTCAGCATCAGTTCAAGACAATCGCGGTCTAAGTCCATAGCAAGCCGATCCTGACTCAGCACAAACATCACCGTCGCTGTACACAAGCCAAGACTTTGGTCTTTGGTCGCGTCATGCAGAGCTTTGAAGAATTTAGCGACTGTACCATGCGCTCTTACGTGCATCCGGAAAGCCGGCGCCATACATTTGCTGGCAAGTCGAATCGCACTCAAGCATCGAGTCGCATTCGGGTTATTCTCACGCAAAGTGTCTAAAATATATTCAACATCGTCATTAAACTCCTGGAATTCCCCGCTCTCTTGTATCTGATGAGCCTTTTTTACATTTTTTACAACAGTATAAAATCCCTTGACTTTTTTCCCGCATCTCACGCTCGTTATTGCCTCGGCATCGTCACCGAACTCGGTGTCGTACTCGGGATAAGTCACGACTCGAGTCAGTGTCGAGTCTTCGAGCTCGTCGAAGTCAACACCGGGTCCAGCGCTGGTGGATCCCGATGCTGCATTAGGTGCTGAAGTATTCGCTACGATATTTTCTGGCGCAATCGATTCCTTGTCGTTGTCGCACCACTTGTGCTTATAAAGTGCGCGACGCTTGTTGCCATTTGTCGCTCCAGCTGACCGACTTTTGAAAATACTTCCCTTCTTGACAGCTGGTTTCGCTGTCATCGGAGTCTGCTCGACAGAAACTGAACTTGGTTCGCTTGTTTGAGTTTCTGTTTCCGTGTTACCGCTCGCTGCTTCACTGTCTTCGCTTCCGGAAAACCAGTCCTGGTCGACGAGAGCTTTGGCGACTGGTCGGTCCTCATTGTGATCATGGTCCTGCTTTGTCTCTGTTGACTCTGTTTGATTGTACGTCGGGTTATAAATCGGTTCCTCGTCGTACGTGTGGTGGGAATTGTCAGACACTGACTCTGGGTCCGATTGAACGTCTGACTGCGGTGGAGCTGGCGGTGGTAAATCTATAGAGCAGTGCTGGACATCTGTGGTAATACTTTCTAAATCTTGAGGTTCGGATTCATCAGCAGCTGAAGGTACTGACAGTGAAGGTGATGCTGGCGGGTCTAGTCTTGATGACGAAGGATCCCCTGCAGCTTCACTGGAGAGAATGTCAATGAGTTCTTGAGTTGATGTTGGCAGTGGATGATTACGTCCAATTGCTGGCTCTACCACAGCCGGTTTGGTTTGATAACTCGGACAGTCAGTCTTTACTATGTCGTAGTGAGATATGAGGGTGTTGTTTGAGTCAGTTACTGACTTACGGAGAGTTAGTGACAGCCCAGATGAATTTTGTCCCGTTGGTGCGGGTGCTGGTGGTGGTGTGAGATCCAAGTTAAGATTTTTCGCCCGGCTACGAGTCGTACGTCGGGTTGGCACATCTTCGTCTAGAGGAATAGAGACAGTTGTCACTGAAGGCTGCTGTATATTTAGTGGCTTCGCTGAGGTTCTTTGGTCCCTAATTTCGGGACTGCTTTTTACTAGGTCCTGTTTTGCCGGGCTTGGTGGTGAAATTCTGTACGTGTCAGGTTCACACTCTGTTACTTCTTTACTGTCGCCACTTACTAAGCGAGCAGTACCTTTGCATATTCTCAATACTATCGGAGGTTTCCCATCATCGCGAGTCGACGTATCACTCGAGCTACTGTCCATACACTCGCTTATTTTACGCACTGGTGTGTAAGCCTTGGCTTGGACTTTGCTAGCCGTGTGAACTTTTTGCGAACGAGCACGCGGATGGTGATGGTGGTGATGCTGCTGCTGCAGCTGCTGGTGATGATCAGGTACAGGTAACTGTCGATTTAAATCAACTTTAGATTCGTCTACCACAGGAGCATTCCGGCTTTTGAAAAATTTTTTCGGTTTTACTACTGGCACTGTTGGTACTGATGCTGTCACTGATGATTCTGACTTAGGGTCTAGGTCAGTTTCAAATGAGAACGGATCTTTGTTTGAATTTTTAGTGTTTACTTGAGCATTTTGATTACCGTAATCCAGTTTCATTCTTTTGGTACCAAAAGTCTTGTGGATTTCGTCTTTACGTCCTGTAATTTATTTAAAATTTATTTGAAAATTTTGATAACTGACAGCTGAAAAATTTATACAGCAATAAAATGAATAAAAAAAATATATATATTTATAATTACCATTGATGTTGGTACTTCGTATTGATGTAAATGATGTTATACCCCATTTGCCAACAGTACCAGCAGATTTAGCAGCTGATGGGCGGTTACTATTTTCCCGAAATAGCTTGTCAAATTGAATGCTACCAGGTGTAACACTATTCACCTTACGACTGTATGATTTTGTATAACTACGTGACGTCATTTTATTATTAATTTTTTTTTATCACGACAAATAATTAATTTCATTTAATTATATTTTATTTCATAAATATATTTTTATAAACTCACTGATAACACCACCGTAAATCTTCATAATTAACGTAAAAAAAAAAAAAATGTATAATAATAATAATAATAAAACAATTAAATGAATTAATTTAAGCGCAAGAGTAAAAAAAAGTTACCAGAAATTTGAAAATTTTAAAATAAAATTTCTTTTATGCTTTCTCATTAAAATTATTAAATTTAAATTTAAAAAAAAAATATTTGGTTATAAAACAGATAATTAGTTAATTCGGAATTTAATTTGCGGTAGATATTAAAGAAACAAACGCCATGTTCTATTTGCTACTCTCGCTCTCTTGCGCTTCGTTTCTCTTTCGGTTTTCTGTCTTTTTTTACTGACTCCGATGGATGCACTGAGTAATTTATAACCGATGTATATATGTATATATACTTGTGTGTGAGGTATATTTTATCTATTATTCATTAAGATATAACTTGATAATTTAATTGTGATTGTCAAATATAAACTTTATACTAAACACTAAACTATTTATAGTTACGTATTTCTTGTTTTTTTTTCTTCTTACTTTTATGTTTTAGATAATTATAATTAATGGAAATGTATGAAAAAAATTTAATTATAATTATTTTAATATATTAATCATAACATGATTTTTGCCATCTGTCGATGTGATGGTTTTTTGCTTCGACTTGGACCCTACCACTTTTATTTTAATAAGACGGACATTTTATTCAAAAATATTACACTTGGCCGAAGCGCCACCACCTGTCACTTTTTAAAACTAAATTTTTATTTGAATAATTTATTTTTTTATTTAATTATTTATAATTTAATAATAGATGTCATAAATTTGTAACTGAGATAAAATTTATTAAAAATTTTGAAAAGTAAATTTTGTTCGATTGGTAAAAAATTTAAAAATCGCGCCAGATTTGAATTATAATGAATTACAATAGTGAAAGTGGACTTTTAATTAATTAATTAATTAATTAAAGTAATGAAATTTTAAAAAATGCGCGCATTGATCTAAATACGAATTTTTAAATTTTTATTTTATTTATTTATTCAAAAATTTTTAAATTGACATCAGTTATATTCACACTCGTTTTTTAATTACAATGTTAATTTTTACCATAAAAATTTTTAAAAAATATGCACGATACTTTTTTTTAAATTCTACATGTCAATATTTATTTTATTTATTAAAAATAAATTCAAATTTTGAATATCTGCTACTTTCAGGATCACAAAATTTGGATACTGAAGTTAGCCGTTGTCTAGTAATTTTTGAATTTTTTTTAAAGATAATTTATAAAAAAAAAAAAAAAAATATTTGAAAAAATTACACATGTAGTTTTTAAAATTTTCTACATGTGCATTTTTTTAGTTTTTATTTTTTTGTAATTGATTTGTTGAAAGAGAAATTTAAAAATTTTAAATTGTCTGCTAACTTCAGGATGATAAAATTTTTCTTAAGTTGACGATCTTGTTATTTTATGAAATCATTGATTTGGTAATTTGACGTCATTATTTTTTATTTATCTTGAATTTATAATCTTGTATCAGACGGCTAGACAGGTATACAAATATATAAATAATTTATTATATATAATTAAATTTAAAAAAATGAAATATGTCTGAGGGATTTATACATTCGGTAAAAGTTCCACGGCTTTATAAAACGGCCTCTAGTACCGTTAAAAAAATAGTTGAACACAAAGCCAGTTTGAAAGAATTAGTTTATGAACGAAAACACCCGGTAAGGTTATGTGAATAATATATATTTATTGTCACGTGCTTTTACATTTAATCAATTTTTTTTTTCATATAAAATTTTTAAAATAAATCATTTATTTTAATTTTAATTTTAAATATTCTGTCAATAAAAATTTTACAATTTTAAAAAAAGAAATTTGGAGCTGATAAATTATTTTAATATTTATAAAGACCGGATATAAAAAATAAAAATTAAAATTTAAAATCTATATTTTGAGTGTAAATGTATTAGATATGAGACAATTTGTTAATTTAAATAAATTTAAAATAAGAAATTTTAAAAAATGCGCGCGCGAATTTTTTAATTATTTAAATACGCATTTTTGAATTTTTTTCCACTTACATTTTATTAATTTGTTTAAAATTAATTAAATCGCTAATTTTCAAGTACATTACACTCATAGTTTATATGGGAATTAATTTTTATGTGTGAATGTAGCTAAAAAATGTAAACTTTTTGAATTTTATAATAAATTAATAAAATGTGATTAGAGTAGAAATTAAAAAATGCATATTTACACAAATGAAAAATCTGTACGCGGATTTTTTATTATTTCATTATTTTAATTAATTAATTTATTTATTTAAAAGTTATAAATTGTCTCGAGTCAGTTACATTCGCTCATTAAATTTTTTATGGGATAATTAAAATTTACTACAAATTTTCAAATAAAAAAATAAGTAATCATTAATTTGTTAAAAGTTAAAATGTAAAAGCAATAAATAATTGATAATAATAATAATTCGCAGGAAATAGGGCAACGAAAAATTGAATTATTTTAAAGAAGTTAAATATAAAGTAATTTACTACGATACTAATCAGTAGACAATTCACAATCTTCGATTTATTTTTCAACAAATCAATTAAAAAAATTTTTAAAAATACGCAAGTGGTCTAAATCATTTTCTTGAATTTTAGCAGGTACTTTTTTATCTAAAAATAATTACTATTACTTTGATTGAATGAATTCTAGTTTAAACCCAAGTTCAAAATACGATCTGTCCTTAAATTGTTGAATTATTCTGAAATGAAACAACTACGAAACGTTTTACTTAATTCAAATAATTAAATTATTCTATAGCCACATTTCCTACGAGTTAATTATTATTGATCTCAATGTTAATTAATATATATTAATATACATACATATATTTAAAATTTGTAATATATAATTTTGAAATAAAATTAGAATGTAAAAGCACTTTATGCTCTCGCTGCAACGACATTGCAACATTCGTCTCAATTAACTCAATTACTTGAAAAAACTCAATTACTGAAAAAAGAACCACGATTGGATCAATGGCTAGCACGTGTCCTAATAACCGAACTAATATGGGGGAAACAAGTCTTACAGTCCGATGCAAAACCAATTTTGACAATTAAAAATTACGAAAATCAGTTACGAGATGAATTAAAAAACACTACCGATATTAAAAAACCATTCAAGAGAGGTAATCAAATTTTTTATTCGTTTATTATTAAAAGATGATTATTATTTTTTCAGAAAACGTCGGTTTCCTTGATCACCATCAGCTTCATTTGAATACTGAGCTCTTTTGGCGCTTTTTAAACTGGAAGTCATAAAATCTTCATTACGAATTGATTTTATTTAAAATAAAATTTAAAAAATTTTTATATTGTCGTTGATATAAATAATAGATAATGAGTTCTTTTAATGCATATCTTACATTATTTTTTTACACAGCGTTAATGTTCACTTTACCATTCGTTTCATTTTATGGAACAAAACATTATCTAACGACTCATTATAAATTAACTGACTTTGAATGTAATTGTATATCAGTAACTGCTGCTGTAATAACTGTAAATTTAATAATAGCGTCATTTGTTTACAAAGCGTTGAATGAACCGGATGATCCGAAAGAATCACAAGATTCTGTTGATTCAAATCAGCAAGAAATTAATACTCATAATAAAGATGATTAATTTTTAAATATATTATTATATTTATATGAAATTCCATTTATTGTACGGGCTTTAAATTTATCATTATAAATAAATTAATATTTGTAATAAATGATGTTTATATTTATTTTTTTTAATTTTAAAATTATGATACTGAAATTAACCGTCTGATAATTTTTGAATTTTTTTAAGCGGTAAATTTAAAAAAAAAAATATTTTAAAAAATTCCACATAAAGTTTTTTCAATTTTCTACATGTGCATTTTTTTAGTTTTTGTTTTTTTTGCAATTCATTTGGTAAAAAAAAAATTCAAAAATTTTTGATTACCTGTTAACTTCTAGATCATTAAAATTTTTTTTATTTAAGATTACTTATTTTATTTCAGTGGGTAAGCCACGTTATGTACGAGTTAATACGCTCGTAATGACAGTGGATGACGCAATAAGAGAATTTATAAATGATGGGTTTACTTTATTACCGAAAAGTAAAAACTATCAGTCATATCTCGAGACACTGGAAAATTTAAGCGGTTACTCGTTTATTCAAGATTTTCATTTACGCGAATTATTTGCATTTGCTGCTGGTACCCATTTTTATGATCATGATGGATATAAATCTGGCGCCATTGTCCTTCAGGATAAGGTAATTTATTTGTAATTGTTACTAAGTCAAAAATTTTTTCAAATTCTACTAAAGTTTATTTATTTATGATTTTTATATTTCTTTTTTTAGGCAAGTTGTTTACCAGCTCATTTATTAAATCCACCAACTGGGTCAGTTGTTTTAGACATGTGCGCAGCACCTGGTATGAAGACAACTCATTTGGCAGCGATCATGCAAAATGAAGGGTTAATATAATAATTTACTAATATGAATAAATAATTTTAGTGTAATCTAATTCTGGAAATTTTAAACTCAAAATATCTCATTAGTTATTGAGTTTTTGAAAAAATTACAAGATACCTTTTTTATAGAAAATTTGAAGCCCTACAAAAAAGGTCTCTTACAATTTTTTCAAAAACTCAATATTTACAGAAATATTTATAAAAAATCAATCATATTTTTTTTATTGATCTTTTAAATTTTTGGCGGGAAAATTTGAATTTCATTAAGTAAAATAAATAAATTTTTGTTATCAATTCTTTGTCCAAAGGCATTCAATATCAAATTTTTATTTGTCTTCCACAGTCACAAGAATTTAAATAAACCCCAGTCAATTTTAAACTCGAATTTTCTATATCTAACTCTTGGAATTTTAAACTCAAAATATCTCAATAATTATTGAGTTTTTTAAAAATTTATAAAAGACCTTTTTTGTAGAGAATTTGAAGCTCTACAAAAAAGGTCTATTGCACTTTTTTCAAAAACTCAATATTTACAGAGATATTTACTAAAAACCAATCACACGTTTTTTCTCTATGAAAAATTACTAAATATTTATTTGTAATAAAATTTTTTCATAACTTCAGGAAAATTTATTCCGTTGAAAGAAATGAGCGAAGATATCAAGTACTTTGTGACTTGATACAATCATCCGGTGCCAATATTGTGACGACAATAAATGCCGACTCATTGACAATCGACTCAACAAAATATCCTGATATCGAATATATTCTAGTAGATCCCAGTTGCTCTGGTTCGGGTATGGACCGTCCAGAACTTGATGAATCTGCTGGTATATGCGAGCCATCGCGTCTAAAAAGTTTGCAATCATTCCAAGTATTTTTATTGCGTCACGCGTTATCAAATTTTCCGTCAGTTAAACGGATTATTTATAGCACGTGTTCAATTTATGCTGAAGAAAATGAAATGGTTATCGATGAGATTTTAAATGACATTGGCGATGCCTATAAATTGGTTCCGGTTAAAAAATTATTGAACAATGAATGGATTAATTACAGTTCTGTTGAGTTCAATTGCAAAGACAATTGTTTGTATGCAAGACAAGATGTTGATTATTGCAATGGATTTTTTGTTGCTGTCTTTGAACGTAATTTCGATGTTCCGCTTCCGGATTTCAAAAAATTCAAGAGTGGATTAAAAGGTGAGCGGGTGGATAATGACAGTGATGATAAAAAGTTTGATAATAGAGACAAGAAGAAGCGAAAAAATAAAAGGAAATTTGAAAATTGTGAGGGAGAGACCGAGGAACAAGAGAAAGAATTTAAAATTAATGAGACTGGAGAGAAGAAGAAAAAGAAGAAGAAGAAATCGTTGGATAAAGATGAAAAATTGGAGGTGAAGAATGAGGTTGGAGATGAAGAAAATTGTGAAAAGAAGAAGAAGAAATTATTGAGTGAAGAGGCAAAAGAAAAGGCTGAAATTAATGGAGAAGAAAATAATGAAGAAATCGGTGGAAAGAAAAAGAAGAAAAGAAAAAATGAAGAGATAGAAATTAAAGAGGCGGAAGAAAAGTATGAAATTAATGGAAAAGAAAATAATGAAGAAATTGGTGGAAAGAAGAAGAAGAAAAGAAAAAATGAAAAGACGGAAATTAAAGAGACTGAAGAAAAGTATGAAATGAATGGAGAAGAAAATAATGAAGAAATCGGTGGTAAGAAAAAGAAGAAGAAAAAAAATAAAGAGACGGAAATTAATAATGAAGTTGGTAACGATATAGTTATCAAGAAGAAAAAAAAAGAAAATTAAGTTATAAATAATTGTAATATTTGACAAATGATTTTGTAAATAATAAAGACAATAAAAAAAATGTTATTAAAAAAAAAAGATTTTTTAAACAATTGACCCAGAATTGGAACAAATACGAAAATCCATAAAAATTTTTGAATTTTGTCAGTAAGTCCAAAGATCGTATAGAAGAATTTACAGTTTATTTTATAAACGACTGGAAAGTAAGTTTTAGATTGAAAAATTTTAAACAATATAAATATGAATATTTTTGTATCCTTTGCTTGTTCGTATAAAGTTAGTTATTGATTTTAAAGAAAAGTGAATTTATATCTTTAATCAACTGGTTATAATATCTTTAGGCCTTAAGATATTCGTGTATTTAAAACTACGGCAGTATTCATATCTACCCTACAATATTATTTTCTTTGATAAATTACAAAACAATGGGAAAAGAATTCAAATATAGTCGACTATTTGTCATAAGCCTGGTCTAGGGGACAGGGAAAATTTTTTTTAAATTTCAGTCTTCCGTGCGTTTCGTTTTGATCTCGACTACTCCTTATAAGCCTGCGTTTATTTTATATAATTTTAAACGTCATATTTACGTTTTGTCACATGCGCCAATGTCCCGATTTTTCTAGTGCTTATAGCGCTGAAATAAATACTTATCTTTTTACACAAATAATAATTGTAATGTAAAAAATAATAATGACAAGGGTATTAATGAAAGTAATAATAATAATAATTGTTATTGATCAACATAATGCTCAATAAAACTTTTAAATTGTAACAGAAGCTTTAATTGTAATTAATCATTACAATTATCGCCAATAAATAATATTTAACTAAATATTTATAAAATTATTATCCGCGAAAGATCGATAGTAAATTTTCATAATTAATTTAGATATTTTGTTGCTATTGTTAGTTTATAATTTATGTAATTTTAACGGAGGCTTATAACGGGGTCTGCTATGAAACTCAAAAAAGTGGTCAAGTGGTCGCCCTTTGGGCCAGTACCCACCGATTAAGGGGAGAGACATCACAGCAGGCTTATGACGTAGTCAACTGTAGATATTTTCATATCAAATCCTTATAAATATGTTCATTGCATCGCTTATGACGCGAGACTATTTTTACATAAATTAACATAACAATCATAATGTAGATAAAATTTATTACAAATTTAATGTCTAATTATCGGACTTAAAATTTAAAATGTCGAGTGAAAAAATAAATGAGCTCGTCACATGCACTTGACCGTTAAAACTCATCCGAGTAAAATTACAATAAATTTCATTAATTACCTCCTATAACGCGATTATTAAATTTATTTTTTCCATTTTTTATGATATTTTTATAAAATATTTATAGAATATCATACATTTAATATGTAAATTAATTTATAAGTAGGTCAGAGTTTGAGCTTAGAGAAAAGTTCATTGTGATTAAGTCGTGGGTAGTCAGTAGTCGAGTTACCCAGTGACTCAACTTAACTGACCGACGAGGTCGATCAGGAAAGCACGAAATTCTTATTACAACGACACGATTAACGGCATTCTACGTCATATCACGTTTTACTAGGTATTATATAACGCTGCGAGCGGTAATCTCAACTTCTGGAAAGTTAAAAAAAAATGTTAATTAAAAAAAAAAAAAAAGAAAACAAATAATCGTGTATCCTTTCACCCACTCGTTGTTTGACCAAGTCAACACGCTAAAACCTCATTCGCATTACGAAACCCAGTGGAAAAAAATTATATTGTTTGAGTACACGACAGCCTTGCAAAAGATTCAAGAAAAATTTTTTTTCAATTATTTTTTAAAAGCATTCTAGTAAAAAATATAAATAATTATGATCTAGAAGTTGACAGACAATTGACAATTTTTTGATGTTTTTTTCGATAACTCAGTTACAAAAAAAAAAAAAAAAAAAAAAATGCACATGTCAAAAATTGTAAAAACTATCGGTGCTTTTTTTTAAAATAATTTTTTTTTTATAATTTATCGTTTTTTTTAAAAATCAAAAAATTTTTTAGACGGCGGCAAACTTCAGTATCAAAAAAATTCATAATTTTTAAAATATTTAATTAATTTTTAAAAAATTTTCGAAGTATTAGTGTAGTAAAAAAATTTTTATAATTTATGAGATCGATTTGATCACTAGATCACTAGATCAATTTTTAGATAATTTAAAAAAATAGGTTGATATTAACGGAAGTCAAGTGCGTGACTTGAAGTCTCAGTAATAATTTTCTAATGCCACTTGGAGGCTTCCTAACTCCACACCTATGCTACTTAATATGTATATACTTGCATATACTTGTGTACGTTTACTTTCTTTGTGATACACAATTTTCTTCCACGAAACTACCCCGTTATCTCACGCTTGCTAGAGCTTTGTTTCTACACCCGCTACATTCCCCTTTTTTACAGATAATCACCTTATTATATTAAATACATGCTGAACATTAAAGAAACTCCAAGGTAAGTGTACTGTTATTACGTTGGATATGGCCAGTTCACTTGAGAAAACTTTACTTAATTATTCTGAGTAAATAATAACACTCAGAGAAAAGTCGCCCGTTGATCGACGACAAAAAATCACCCGGTTTTTACGGCAGCTGAAATTTTTCTATTTACTATAAATATTATAAAATATATATATATATATATATATATATATATATATATATATATCCTGGTATCTCGGTATCTTGATCAATAATCAATCTGTTAGCAGTGAGTCTGCAAGACTAGATTTGAAAATTGTAACTCGTAGCTCCGGAAAATTTTCTAACATCACTTTCCACTTCTTCGGTGAATAGAAAATTTTCTGAGGCTGCCCCAAAAGCAGCCGGAGCACGACTAGATAAGTCACCATTATACAAAAAAATTCTTGGCAATGTTCGCCGGGAACTTGTAGATCTTTTTCAGCCCTAAGTTCTGATTATTCAAATTTTAAACTTCCCGCGAAAAAAATAAAAAATTTAAAAAAAAGGAAGTTATGTATACATGCAACAAGTTCACACTTCCTATCAGGGAAGCCGCTCTCTAGTATCCTAGTGTAGAGCTCTGGCAAAATGCTTTACCTCCTGGATATTTCAAATACCAAAACATCTGGACTCTTGATCACCTGAGGACCTGGGTAACTGAAACCTGGGGATATCCTAGACGTATGGACTATTGCATTATAGTTCACTGACACGTAGAGAGTCCACGCCGACGCCTACAGGTCGCGGAGCACATAAGTGCGGGTAAATGAGTACGAAGGGAGCGACACTCGACGTCGGGACGCCACTGTCGAAGGACGCGTGTGACATTAATATGTAAAACAACTTTAGAGTTTATCAGTTCGATTATTTGAATTTTAACGTCACTTTTTTTTAATTTTTTTTTTTTTCGTCGGTTAATTTTTAATGAAGACGTTTAAATATATTAACATTTTAAAAACTGTGGGAAGTTTAATAAACTTTTAGTGCGACGGTGAAATTTTTTTTAAAGTGAATTTGTGATATTTTATGTTAATTATTTAAAAAATAATTAATTAATTTAAATATACATTAAAAATCTGTAGAAATAAATTATTTTTTTTTTTTAATTCAAATTTAAATTCAAAATAATTTTTTTTTTATTTATTAAAATTCATGTTAAATTAAATTTTTTTTTTTTTTCAAAAAGTAAAAACGAAAAATTATGGAATTTTAAAAAAAATGATAATTACAATTTTTTTTAAATTGGAATTTTTTTAAAATTGGAATTTTTTTTTCAATTCGCGGCTGACCAATGATGGGGATTTTCTACTAGTATTTAAAAAGACATGAGTTTAAATTTTTGAAAAACATAATTAATTAACTGAAATATTATCGTAGTAAAATAGTAAAATTAAATGTTCAACCTGACCCTGGTCTGAAGGTTTACGAACTCGAAAGATAGCCAGTATCTGAGGGCATTGTACCGGATGGGGGTGAATGACTAGAAGGGCGAGGTCTTTAGACACCCAAGAATAAGAATGCAGATTTTGCATAACGTCGCATAATTTTCTACTTCTTTTTTATTAAAAATTTTTTATTTTTTCAAAAATTTTCTAAAATTATTTCTTTAATTTTAAATTATTTTCTTTCATGTAGTACATTATCAAACAAAAAATCTTTTCGAATTTGAGTCAATAAAATTTCAAATTTAGAACCATTGCAATAACGAATTTAAATCATGGGTCGAGGCCGTTGATGATAATGTTAGTCTGCAATAAAAAAAAACTGCAGTTATAAAAGCCCTCATCAAATAATTCCGTGTGTTTATTATATATATATGTATATATATAATAAAATAAGTCATAGTTTTTCTTCAAGTCTTGAGTCATGACTAGTCAATCGATCCGTACTTAGGATTATTACGTGACACGTCAATTGTAACCAAAAGAATTTATTCTAATTTTTTTTTTCTTCATTAACATAAATTTTTTTTTTTTTTAATTATTATGACATATTGTGGTAATTAAAATTTTTATAAAAATGTAATTACAGTTTTTTAAATATTAAAAAAAAAATTTCAATTTTTGGCGCAATTTTTTTTTAATTATTATGACATTTGTCGTAATTAAAATAAAAAAAAAATTTAATTAATTTTTTTTAAATATTTAAAAGACTAATTTTAAATTTTTCACGTATAATTTTTTTTTTCATCCAGCTAACGAAGGAGAGACAATAAAATAAAAAAAAATAAATTTTTTATAAACGTTAAAAAAAAAACTTTTTTTAAAAATCAAAATTTAAAAAAAAGTGCAATGATCGCAATGACTCATCAACAAGCATCGAGAGGAAATTCTCACATGAATCAGTATGAAGAATTAAATGGAGTATCGATGACAAATGGGGGTATAAATGGTAGCGGTTCAGGTGCCGGTACAACAGGAGTCACAAATTCAACATCAGGAGTAGGAGTTACAGGAACAAATCAAAATACTGAGAATTCCGCAAAAAGTGTACAGGAGGCGCCACACCGCGAGGACAATCTGAAATCACAGAGCCGACGTATTGGATCGGCAGCAAAGACCGTCGGTAGCTCGTCGGAGAACGCGGTTGCTGAAAAGCACGTAATCGACGACGACACCGAGGAGGAGGAAGAGGAAGAGGACGAGGACGAGGACGAGGAGGATCATATAGAGGAGGACGAAGAGGAAGACGAGCAAGTAGTAAGAGAGCTAAGACGTGAGGGTAATATTAGTAACGGTACCACGAGAATGTCGACGACAAATGAAATGGGGCAAGAATTGGCGGGACGTGAGACGGCGCGTGGCCCCTCGTCTGCTATTCCAATGAGCATCGGGGTAGGGATGCCGTCAGTTGAAACTGGGGAATTTAGTGGTGGAAACGTCGCCACCGGAGGTGGCATGGGCGGCTACTGGAGGCAGAGTAGACCCTCCAGTCCCCGCATGCCGCCTCCTGAGCAACCGGAGTCCAGGCCAAAGAGCCGACACGACTCTATTGCTAATTCTACAATCACTACTACAACTAGATACAATAATCTTGGATATTGGAGAGCTAGACGTGTTACTTTTTATAAAAATGGAGATCCTTATTTTCCTGGTGTGGAATTTAGGTAAGTTTTTTTTTTAAATATTGTAATCAGTTTTGTTCTAAATTATTTTGATAATATAAATAACTACTTACTTGTTTTTGAAAAATATGACAAGTAAATAGTTAAAAATTAATTGACTTTTTTTTCTATTAATTGATTGATCAATAAGGGTGTAATTAAATAAAATAAATGTAGATTCAAACCTGGACGTGATATTGGATCACTGGAAGCACTTCTTGATCGGCTGTCTCTGCGTCTTGATCTTCCACGAGGTGCGCGTCATATTTTTTCGATGGACGGAGATAGAAAGCTCAATCTTGATGAGCTTGAAGATGGAGCTTCTTATGTCGTGTCTAGTTACAAAACATTCAAGGTAAATGTTAATTATTTAATTATATTTTTTTTTTAATATATATACATATGTAACATATAAAATAAATATATAATTAGCGATAGTAAAATTGAGGAAAAAATTTTTCAAATTAATTATCTATTTCGCGATATTTTTAATTAATAATACTAATAATTTATTATTAATTCTGTAAAAATTTCAGTCTTTTAAAATTCGAAATTTTAAATTTTAATAAAATAAAAAAATTATTAAATCATAATTATTTAGGATCAGTTTTTTAAATCGGGCTTAAATTAATATTACTCGTATATCTACATTGATAATATATAGATATACTGGCAATAATAATTTAAACCTGGATTAAAAATAAACCCAGTTTGAAAACCCTGCCCTTAATAAATTAATAAAAATAAAACCCATTGTTAATCTGTTTTAAATTAATGAGCCCGAAATTTGTGTGATTGGTGTCCGCACATCAATAGCACGAAATTAGCAGCATTTAAAATGAAATAAATAAAAAATAAATTACATCGCGATTTAAATTATAACATGTCAGTTTAGTTGAGTTTACGCGTCTTTTGTGTTTTCCGTAATTTAGGATTAGGCAATAATTGGTAATTAAATAGCCAATTAAATATCATTAAAGTAATAGTAGATATAAAAATATAAAATAAAAAAAAGTACTCGTGATAAAAGTTATCAACAATAATGGCTGAAAAATTATCATCATACTTTGAAAATAATAATAAAAGCTCATTTAAAATTTTTGAATGCTGTAATTTAGATAATAATAATCAAACTCCCAGAAGTTCACGTCGTGTCCAGAAGAAATTATTTCCTACCGATTTAAATGATAGAGTCATTGAACAAGTAAATTATTTTTTACCAAGTATTTATTATCTAAAAATCCTGTTTCAAATTTCTACGACAGCGTAATACAAATTCGTAAATTTCCTAAGCCCATTTTCCACTTGAAGCCTTCATATATTAAATATTTTTCTGCCGTATATATTTTTGTTCGATTAATATTCAAAAATGAGCATAAAAATTTGACTGCATAAATATGATAGGACAAGTTCTTAAATCATTTCGTATTTATAAATCAATATATCATATATATCATCCCCTGCTTCACAGATAAAAATCCTAAAATATATAACACACTTATTATTGTATATTTGCTTACATTAAGTATTGCACGCTTCTGTAATTTTGTAGGACACTCATACTTTTATCATAATTAGTCATCTGTACAGTAATCAAAGTGCCGCGACTATAATTCTATAAATTGTACATTTCGTGTACTAACTGTGTTTTTTAAAATATAACTCATAATAATAATAATTAGTGAATAATTTGATTCTTTAACTCATTTTCTTTTAATGAAAACGAAGAGTTAATATTCATGAGAAGTTCTCTCACGCTCTTTTCATCAATTGGCTTTTTTTAAGTTTGAATTTAAAATCCTCACCCTCTTTTTTAAATATTCTTGACATATATTATGCACGCAGACATATAAATTTGAATTTTAAATAAATTATTGTCAATTTATAAAGATATTATTCGCTGCGTATAATAACCTCTTGAATAAAAAGTTTAAATAAGTGTGAGTATGAGTGTTGATCTGGCCCAGATCAACTAGACGTAAAACAGGCCGCACGCAACTTAATGTTTGCAAAGAAGAAAGAAAGAGAAAGATAAATATAAGAATAAGAAATAAATATTATATGGGACAATTTTAGATTTACTAATTTATACTTCATGTTTTTTTAACCGATTACTCATTTAATAAAATAAAGATTTTTTTTTTTAATTTTTAATTCTTGGGTTTATTTAAAATTGCGGGAATTTTAAATTTTTTGAATTCTTGTATTCTGGATAAAAATTATTTTTTTTTTTATAAAAAATTTTTTTACTTTAATTTAAAAGATTTAATAAAATTTGAATTAATTTAAAAAAAAAAATGGCCGTAAAAATCAAATTTAAAAATTAAATTTTGAGAAATCAATTTTAGTATTTAGTCAAAAAAATTTAAGTAATAGCCAGTAATAGACATAAAATTTAATTAACGAAAGTTTAATGAAGAATGACCTGAAATGAAGATTTGCAAGCTTTTATGAGTTTGTAAAATGAGTTTGATCGTGATTGATCGTAAGCCTACACCCAATCTGGCAATTTGTTAGGCCAGGGTGTGACTAAAAGTCAATAATAAAGAATGCACCGGTTGCAAAAAAAAAAAATGCATGTCGTGGGATAAAAAATCTAGCTTTGATCAGGGTCAGGTCTTAGTAATCCATTTAAATGGGTTTGGCGTTATCACCCTTTTGAATTAACGACTTTACCGCCCTATTAAACCCTTCAATCTTATAACTTGCTCGTTAACTTCCAACCCCTTTTATTGACACTCGGAATTGGACATAATTTATTTTTTATTGTTTTTTAATTTTAAGTAAATTAAGAAAAAGGATTTTGAGGGAAAATGGGCCAGGGTTATAAAAAAAATTTTAATTAAAAATTTAAATATTGGCGGCTTCGTATTTAAAAAAAACATGTTATTTAAAAAGTGGTGTCGATTTTTCACAGTCACCTAAAAAATTTTGGTATCTAATTTTTTCCCGGGTATAATATGTAGTGTTAGTGGAGTGGGAGTATATATATATATATATATATATATATATATATATATATATATATATGTATATATTTTTATTGAAATTTAGTTAGTGCACGTGGTGATGAAAAGTCAACGGACAGAGGGGTAAATGTTAAGATAAGAGTGGGGTACGTAAAAAGAGGGAAAGGGAATTTTAATAGTGGGGAGTGTCTGACTTGCGCGATACTTATTCTACCTGAAGATTTATTTATCTTTTTAATTTTTTTATCTATACAGATAATAAATCGTGTTGATTTATTCGTAAGAGTTGAACCAATTGACAAAATAATAAATAGTCATTATATATATATATGTATAAATTTATAATAAACATATATTGTTTATTTAATTAATAATATCAATGATCTCTTTAATTATTTTAGAAAAAATTTACGCCGGTAAAAAAAATTCATTTCAAAATTGAACTTGCGAATTTGAGAAAATTCGAATTTTCAAATATTTTTGAAATTTAAAAAAAAAATTTGAGTTAAAAATTTTCAGCTGAGTGATTTTCAGTCACGTTTTTTAAAATTTTTAAACCAACAATACTTTTGAAAATTTAGCTGGTTTTTAAAATTTAAAAAAAAATAAAAACATTTTCAAATTCCTATGAATTTTTTTGAGTTTTATCAGAACTATCCAAGATAATGAGGTTAAAAATTAATTCAAGTTTCAAAACTAATCAATTGAAACTTCAGAACTGAATAAAATTTGCAAATTTTGATATGAAGATTTTTGGAAAATTTTTTTTTACGTATAGGAATAATATTTCTTTACTAATGAATTTTATGGGTAAATTATCTAAGTATGTGTGTTTGTTAAAACTCTTGAATCACGCATAAAAATTATATCAAAGCGCTGGAATGAATCACGCCGTTGAAGGGGAGAGTCAAAAGAATCTTTAGCAGTAGGGGAGGTCGGTTGGCCGGTCTTAACTTCCGTTCAAAGAGGTTTATAGAGGAGTGTACTATATAGTCGTATAGTTGTGTACATACAGGTGAAGAGTTGATGTAAGGCGCAGGACAACCGCAAGCCGAACTAAAGAGAGACCGTATCTCATTGACCGCCGGTCAGCGTCGGGGATCAATACATTAACTTGGACAATTTTACCTTTGCATTCTTTTAAATTTTGTTTATTCAATTGATTTTTTTTTTTTCAATTCTATTCTAATTATTACAGAATAAAAAAAAATTAATTGAAGGAAAAATTTTGCGACAGGATTAGAAGTAAGAATTAAAGTTTTTCATGCAGGACTACCCTTCAAAAGTTTCTTCCCCTTAATCGGCAGCTGAGTCCAAACAACACCTTTAACCACTTTTTTGAGTTTCATAGCAGACCCCGTTATAAGCCTCCGTTAAAATTACATAAATTATAAACTAACAATAGCAACAAAATATCTAAATTAATTATGAAAATTTACTATCGATCTTTCGCGGATAATAATTTTATAAATATTAAGTTAAATATTATTTATTAGCGATAATTGTAATGATTAATTACAATTAAAGCTTCTGTTACAATTTAAAAGTTTTATTGAGCATTATGTTGATCAATAACAATTATTATTATTATTACTTTCATTAATACCCTTGTCATTATTATTTTTTACATTACAATTATTATTTGTGTAAAAAGATAAGTATTTATTTTAGCGCTATAAGCACTAGAAAAATCGGGACATTGGCGCATGTGACAAAACGTAAATTTGACGTTTAAAATTATATAAAATAAACACAGGCTTATAACGAGTATTCGAGATCAAAACTAAACGCACGGAAGACTGAAATTTAAAAAAAATTTCCCTGTCCCCTAGACCTGGCTTATGACGAGTCGACTGTATGATTTTTATTGAAAAATTAATTTTTATCAATAATACAGAAGTACCGTTTTTGGCCACTTAGAAATTTTGAATAAAATAATTTGTAAAATACTCAACAACATAATTAACTTTTTTAAATGTGTTTGAATACACTATTGCAATGATATTTTTTTTAACACGTTTCCATTATTGAAAATAAAGTATTAAATGTCCAAAAATGGAGCAGTGGCCACAAATGGTACTTCTACCCTATTTTTTTTGTTAAAAATGAAAAGTTAAAAATTAAATAAGCATTCATGTAAAAGAAATATCACATAAAAAGTAATAATATATATTTAAAATAATAACAATAATAAAAAATATATAAATGCATTATTGCTTATCGGCTCGAAAGATCTTCAGAATAATAAAGGTATGAAATTGCGGTCGAGGAACTCAATAAGAAAATTAAATTTCATATTCCACTGCATAGTAAAATATATATAATGACTTTTGTGGTAATATATCTAGTAATATATGATTCGATAAATTTATTCGATCTATCTAGGAGCCATCCTTTTATTGTAGACATTAAATGTCTGCAACTTCTCTCTACATATAATATTTTATATGTATATTTTATTCATATACATATATATATATAATATTGTTATCATGTTTTATCAATGTGTGCTATAGTGCAACGAACGTTTTATTACTCTGGTAGTACAAGTGAATAGATTTACGTCATATCAAAGTCTAAGTTAATTGCACCTTTGATTATTTAAATGTTAAATTGTTAAGGTATACAAGGCAATTTATACATATATATGTATATATATTTAACGTTTATACAAAGGATGATACTACTGGTACGAGCATCGATGTCTCCGTTTATTATACGAACCCTATGCTTCCGTTTGTATCTCCAATAACATTTAATATTATTCATGCGCATGACAGTTTTACTGACTGACTGAAATATGTGACATTTTTTAATTTTTATCAATGCATTTATGTGGTTTTTAAATTCAATTGTGAATTTAAAGTTTCGTTAAAAATGATTTTAAATTAATAAATTTATAAATAATGAAGATAATTAACAACCAGGACCCAAGGGTGTCTATTGACACTTTAATGAGGTCCAACTTGGACATTATTAACGGTATAAACATTCAAATTAATTTAGGATAATTTCTAGTATGTATTAAAAATTTTAATTTTCCCGCGAAAATTTAAAAATTGTCAACAAAAAAAGTGTGATTGGTTTTTTGTAAATATCTTTGTAAATATTGAAATTTTGAAAAAATTATAAGAGACCTTTTTTGTAGGGCTTTAAATTCTCTACAAAAAAGGTACCTGGTATTTTTTTCAAAAACTCAATAGTTATTGAGATATTTTGAATTTAAAGTTTCTTGAGGTCTTTCAGATTTCATGCGTTCGTTAATAATTAATAAAATTTATTAATTTTACATGAATATTCCAATCGGAAGATTTTTTTAGATAATGTAGTATTTATATTAATGATACCGTATTCAAATTAAAAACAGAGATCAATGATGGTGATGGTATAAAAGTTTGAATAAATTTTCGAAAAATTATTAACGATCTTTAGAAAAAATATCTTATCATTTAAATAAATAATGTTACTAATTGCTATGCGTGACAATCTGTCAAATCAACACAAATTAATATTCAATCTTTGAATCTCTGCTTACGTGTCACGTTACACCCTCTTTTATTTTATAAACTCTACATACATAAACCAACAAAACTACGGTAAATAAAAAAAAAAAACATTTTAACGAGCCATTTTTTAACTTCCAATTAACCTCCATTACAGATGTTGCCTTCAAAATTTTTTATAACTCTATTATTATTGCACACTTAATAATTTAAAAGTTGAATAAAAATTCATAATAAAAGTAATGATTAAAAATAAAATGAGCGATTGAGGTGTGCAATTTTGAATTTTCCAAGATTTATTTTTTTACTTTTCATACGATTTGTACAAACTAGTTTTTAGGGTAAAGTTTTTAAAACCGTTCTGAATTTCTTTAATTTTTCAAACTTAATTCATGAAATTGTATTGAATTCTACTTTTGATTTTCGACAATGCTTGAATTTATAAATTTTTATATTCTGGGTTTTCATCATACATATATATGTCCAAGTATTTTAATGCGCATACAAAACAGAGACCTACTGATAAAAACCTGGTGAGTTGTACATGAATGTGACGATAGATGGAGTTTATAATTTTATTTAGTTCCTTTCTGAAGACTTGGGTTAGAGTTTTTATAATCCATATTTTCAGCGGTTTCAAGTACTCTAGTTTCCCTTCAATTATCGCATAAATCTTTCGCCTTTTACTAAAGATTTCCGTGGAGGGGAACAATTGATGAGTCTTATAAAAATTTTTTGTGTGCCCGGCGGAAGCTGGGCCAATAATAAACCCAAATACAATTATTGAAATATCTTATTACACCTGAAATTCTTTGGAAATTGTAAGTTCATTACAAAATCCTCAGTACTTGGTATTTTCGATTTGGAATTGTCCCAAGAATAAAAAAAACTTTTTTTTCTGATCCGCTATGGTGATTTGTCTACTCGTTCTTCAGTACCTATTACTAGGCCGTTAACCAACATCTACAATTGTTGAACATGTACGTTAACGTTATTGAACGTTGGCTGTTCATCAGCCGATCCACATGGTAACGGCTGGTTTAAGTGCGTCGGGATCTTTACAGTTCTTTATTTCCTCAGTGCAACTACACCGTATTCTAAGTTTAATTTTTATTGCCTATAAATCATGATTAATTTTTTCTATGATAAATTCCGTGCACAACTTTTAAAATAATTATTACAGTCGACTACCCGTTATAATATACTGCCCTAGTAAAATAGTTTTCTGTATCCGTTTATCTTGTATTATCTACAAAATCCAATCGTTTTTATTTTTACACGCAAACGTCATTAATATAAAAATCCCCTCGAATCAAAAAACATTAACAGGTGCTTTAATTTATTTTTTTTTTCTCTCACAATTTTTTTTTTCCCACAATTTTTTTTTTCTTATAGCAATTGTACAAGCATCTTATTTGCATTTAATCACTTGTACCACGATAGTACTAACATATCGTGTATCACGAAGAGACTTTTTGAACGACAAAAAAATATGATTTATTTGTTTTATATTATGTTTATTTAATTAAATACCAATATGTTAACCCTCGAATTTTTTTTATAAATTAACTATAGAAAAAAAAAATATTTATATATTTTA
Organism: Microplitis demolitor; assembly: GCF_026212275.2. Taxonomy (NCBI): domain Eukaryota; kingdom Metazoa; phylum Arthropoda; class Insecta; order Hymenoptera; family Braconidae; genus Microplitis; species Microplitis demolitor. The sequence continues at coordinate 16,690,096 of NC_068553.1, forward strand.
GGATCCACATCCTGTAATTAATTGTAAGATTACGGTATTAAATACTTGAGCTGTAATTTTAAAAATTTTCATATAACGTTAACATATTGCTCAAGTAAGATAAGAAACGTTGGGTAAGAAATTATTAAAATTTTATTCCCGTACTTGAGTAACATTAAATGACAGAGTGATTATATCGTTAAATTATACTCGTAATCTTACAATATTATTTTTTTTTTTAAATTAAGGCCAATATAAATTGACATATTAGCTATGTATCTAGTACACATGCTAGATTACATCTTACTAGTATTATAAATATTATGATAATAAGTAATTATAATAATAATAGTCACGACTTATTAAAAAAAGAAAAATTGAACAATATTTTTATAAAATTCATTAGAGAAATAGTGAATATTCGGTCTTTATCGCCGAGTGGTTAATGTCATTGCTTTCAAACCTAGTAAACAATGAAGCGCGGGTTCGAATCCTGGTGGTTGCAAAATGTCATATTTTTCTATATCTTTAATATGAAATACAGTCGAAGTCCATTAAGTCGGAATTTTCTGAATTTTCATTGACTCCCACTTCACTCTACGCTGTATCTAACCTCATATTATACATTTATGTGTCTATATATTTACATATAGATATAAGAGTGCATGTGTGTAGTTTACTTTTTAAAAGAGAACTAGCATTTAATAAATGGGAATTTTCAGGAAATTTACGCTTTTTCGTAAACTGTCCGAGTTGATGGAATTTAACGGAAAAAAGAAGTGGATTACGTTACGGCAGAGTTAGGGGAGACTAAAATTCCAAGAAAAATTTTCCCTATGTCCTCTGGACCAGGCTTATGACGGGTAGTCGGCTGTACATATGATAAAATTACGATATGCATATATATATGAAAAATAGGCGCTATTGTAAATAAAAAACTGGAAAAATTTCGAAAAATTCTGTGAAAATCACAGCTTCGAATAATAATTCTATCAAATCGAATTTTCAATAGTAAATTTCTCTTTGCTTGATAATTCAGTAAAACCCTTTGCTTATTATTTGAAACTAGTTTTTACGGTTTTTCATTCCAATGCGTTTATTTGTATAATTATTAATTTGGTTGTTCGAGTGATATATCTTAATTGCGAATCTCTGGCAATTAATTCTTATGTTAAAAAGAAAAATTTGAATATTAAGTTCATTTAATTAGAATGATGGATCACTACGTATAAATAATGAAATCAGATAAAGGTTGTATTAAAAATTATGTTCAGTGGATTATATAAAATAGGAAGACTTTTGTTTAGATCTCAAATGTTTAAACAAAAGTTGGCGTGACTTAAAATCAGTATATAGATGTACACGTCGGTGCAACATAATAAGTTGCTGTAACGTGTAAATAGACATTTATACAATATATGTATTTGTATGCATGTATGTATGTGTATTAAGTACCGCAGCAAGTCAGCATTGCTGTGACAGCGCGAATAAGACTTATTACTCGTTAAAACACGTGCATTAAGTCAAACAAGTTGCTTCATTACATCATTCCGCTTTTTTTTTGTATTGATTTTTTTTAATAATTAATTAATTTTTTGTTAAAAAATTATTATTATTATTATTATTATTATTATTATTATTATTATTATTATTATTATTATTATTATCATTATTATTATTATCATTGTTTTTGTAGTCGTCATCGTTGTTGTTGTTGTTGATGTTCTTGATCTTACTGCTGTTGTTGCTGTAGTTGTTTTTGCCCTTGTTTTTGTTATTGTCTTTGTTCTTGTCATTGTTGTTGTTGCTTTAGTTGTTTTTGTCCTTGTTCTGACTGTTGTTGTTTTTGCCCTTGTTTTTGTTATTGTCTTTGTTCTTGTTATTGTTGTTGTTGCTTTAGTTGTTTTTGTCCTTGTTCTTGTTATTGTCATTGTTGTTGTTGTTGTTGTTGTTGTTGTTATTTTTGTCCATGTTGCTATTGTTGTTGTTGTTGTTGTTGTCCTTGTTCTGACTGTTGTTGTTTTTGCCCTTGTTTTTGTTATTGTCTTTGTTCTTGTTATTGTTGTTGTTGTTTTTGTTCTTGTTGTTGTCCTTGTTCTGACTATTGTTGATGCTTTAGTTGTTTTTGTCCTTGTTCTTGTTCTTGTTATTTTTGTCCATGTTGCTATTGTTGTTGTTGTCCTTGTTCTGACTGTTGTTGCTGTAGTTGTTTTTGCCCTTGTTTTTGTTATTGTCTTATTTCTTGTTATGGTTGTTGTTGTTTTTGTTCTTGTTATCCTTGTTCTGACTATTGTCCTTGTTGTTGTTGTTGTTGTTGTTGTTGTTGTTGTTGTTGTTGTTGTTGTTGTTGTCCTTGTTCTGACTATTGTCCTTGCTGTTGTTGTTGTTGGTGTTGTCCTTGTTTTGACTATTGTTGTTGCTTTAATTATTTTTGTCCTTGTTCTTGTTATTGTCCTTGTTGTTGTTGTTGTTGTTGTTGTTGTTGTTGTTGTTGTTGTTGTTGTTGTTGTTGTTGTTGTCCTTGCTGTTGTTGTTGTTATTATTGGTATTGTTGTAATCATTTTTATTTAATTGCATCAATGTTTAATAATTAGATATAGTATGAATCATAATTAATATTAATTGTTGATTAAAACAATTAATTTAAAAAAAAAATGTAATTTAAATAAATGTATTATTTTTACGTGATTTTCTTTCAAAGAAAAAATTTATTTTCGTCCTACTTACATTATCGCAATGAAATAAAAAAATTTCAGTCTGGGTTATTAATTTTCATAATTATTATCAACCACCAATTAATTCTCACTCTTATCATCTATCATTTTTTTTTTTTTTTAATTATACTGCTGATATTGGTTGCATGTAAAAAAAAATCATAAGAATATAGTTTCATATTATTTTAAAATAAATAATCACAAAACTACATCATTGTTGATAAAACTGATCGATAATATTAAAAAATTAAATAAAAAAAATGATAATTATCATCAATTTTTTTTGGCGGATATATGAAATTAAAATTTTCAATCAATTGTCAAAAAATTTCTTTGCTTCAAATCTCTACCTCATATTTATAATTTTAAATTATATCAATAAATATTCTTTTTTTTTTTTTTTCAACAATTCAATGAAGTAAAATTTAAAAAAAAAATCCAATACTTGAATTTTTCAATTTTCATTGACCGAAAATAAGTAAAAGTATAAATTTTCATAATTAAAATATAAAATTAAAAAATAATTATCAAGAAATAAATCGTAGGTACACGACCGACAAATGCGTTAAAAGGTCAGGGGTTGAACACCGTTAGTGAACCCAATTGAATATTCTGTTTAATTTTCATTGTTAACTTGCTGCGTGTCGCATTAATTTTACCCCCAACTTTTTTTCCGTCCCAACTGATTGAATTATTCAATTGATTTAATTTACTCTCAAACGTATTTGATACATATATGTATACTTTTATTGCCATACTTGACATGTTTTCTATATCTTTCTCTGTCATCATCAAAGCTATTGTACACTCGAATGAAACAAACGGCCAATAAGTAGTGTGTGTAATGGCCTTGGCCTTGGTGCATGCTTTCGCGACATCGAGCAACTGGGATTTACGCCGCCCCAGGCAACGAAAAATGTAAATTACTCGCGACTGAATTAAAGAAGGGGTAGTTACTCTAGTCAACGACTAAACTGTGAATGGACTCGTCCTCTATACTATGTTTACTTAAATGTATACGCAGATGGACGAAGTCCATTTGCTGACTAAAACAATATTGATTTTCAACAAATTAAAAAACTTTGCTTCATTAATTTAGTTTCATTAACTACTTTAAGGTATTCATTATCGGATAAAATATTGTCTTATTTAAAATACTTCTTAATTTATTAGAATTTATGACAGTTCCCGGGTAAAAAAAATTATATATGATTATATACTAAAAGTACATATAATTATCTGCAACACCGCTGAAAAAATTATATATACTTCTATGTAATTATATATGATTATACCGAATTATATACAAACCACGAAATCATATATAATTATATATAATAATAATTAGATAATATATAATTATATGTAGCTCTATATAATTATACAGAGCTATTTTTCATATATAATTATATCATTCTATGTGATAGTATATATAATTATATAGGGCCATTTTTCATATATAATTATATGAAATATTATATATAATTTTTTTACCCGGGCTTGAATGATTATTATAATAATTAAATATAAAAATTATAATTTTTGGTGTAGAGTAATTTCATAAAATGTAATTAATATTTCATAAATTTAATTATGAAAACTCATCAATAAATTATCAATAATAAACCCATGTCCCAAATAGATGTTAACTCTAATTTTGACATCTACTTTTGGAAACTTTGAACTTGAAATATCTCCAAAGGTATTGAGTTTTTCAAATAACAATAAAAAACCTTTCTTGTAGAGAGTTTAATGCTCTACAAAAAAGGTCTCATACAATTTTTTGAAAAAGTCAATATTTACAGAGATATTTGCAAAAAACCAATCACACCTTTTTTGGAACACTTTTAAATTTCCAACGGAAAATTTTGAACTTTTTTTAAAAATATAAACATATTTTTTGAAATTTTAAATTTTTTATCGATTCTATATCAAAGTACATTTGTCTCCTAAAAATTTGCCGCCAAATTTGATTAAAAATTACCAAAGTAATATATATTTATTTGCAAAAAGTCGTTTTTTAAATTTTTCTCAAATTTCACTGATCAAAAAAATAATTTTGAATGAAATTTTTTAATTTTCACTTAAAATATATTAAATTGAAAACTATTTTTGATACTTTAAAAACTAAGCTCTCCTTTTATGAAAAATTAAAAATTTGAAAACTGATCAGAATTTTCTCGATTTGAAAAGTTGCAAAAAATTCAAAAACTTTCGGATAACTCTAAAGTTGACAAATAACTCGAAACGAATTATTCGATTAAAATTTCGAATCGAACAGTTAGATTTGATTCGATTCGATTAAAACCCGATTCGCACGCCCCTAATATATATGTACATATATATTGTAAAGAGATGGAAGGGATGAAAAGGAATCAGGGTGGTTTTGACCTTCACCCTGTGCTAATCCACTCAACTATTATCATACACAAAGAACATTCAAGTAAACGTTTACACTCATATATAAAACAAATATGTAATTGAATACATAATATCACTTTGAATCTTTAAATTAACATTTAATAGCTAATTAATAATTAATAAATATTTAAAAAAAAATTATGGTAATAATATGATTTAAAGAATGTATATGTACACATATATTTAAATCATTTAAAAGAAAACGATCGATTTCTCATGGTCACATAACAAATCTCAGGGTTAGAAAAAAAGTACAAGAGACTGGTCATAAAATTCTTGGCATTTTGCCTAAGCCTTCATACCATGCGTGCTTTAATACATATATGTCAATATATAATATATATTTTTAATATTATTTTAATGTTAAAGATCACACTAGGCTTGAATTTCTTTTTTATTATTATTTAAAATGAATTTTGTCTGGTCTAAAGTTCAAATTTATTAAGTTTTGTTCAAGGTCTTGTTATCATCGACGTTTTTGTGCTAAGGTGGATCCTCTTATCAATTATCTTTTATCAAGTTTAAATTAAATAAGGAGTGTCTTAAATTTGAACCAATAAATTTCCACTTGTCTAGTATACAGCGAATTTTAATTTAAAAAAATAAAATTTAAAGGCGGCCCATTTTATCTCAACGTCAACTTTTTTGAATTTCCAAAATAATTCAAATAATGAACACTTTAAAAAATAACTTCTTTTATTAAATTTGAAATTTTTAGGCGGGAAATTTAAAATTTTTAATTTTTCGGACTGATCAACTTGCCCCATATTTATGCAAACCGTAACTGAGTATTTTTTAAAATAAAAACAAATTTTTTTTTCTTATATGGACACTTCATTCAAAAATATGTAACTTTGTTGATATTGAAGGTAATTGACGTCCAATAATTTTTGGATTTTTTTCAAAACCATTGATACAAAAAAAAAAAAAATTTGAAAAATTGCACTCGTAGTTTTTTAAATTTCCTACCCGCGCATATTTTTAGTTTTTTTTTTTTGTCATAGATTTTAAAAAAAAAAAAATCCAAAAACGTTCACTATAAATTACTTTAACCGAACAAAAAAAAAAAATAATTTTTTGATTTTTTTCAAAACCGTTGATACAAAAAAAAAAAAAATTTGAAAAATTGCACTCGTAGTTTTTTAAATTTCCTACCCGCGCATATTATTAGTTTTTTTTTTTGTCATAGATTTTTCAAAAAAAAAAAAATCTGAAAACGTTCACCATAAATTACTTTAACTGAACAAAAAAAAAATAATTTTTTGATTTTTTTCAAAACCATTGATACAAAAAAAAAAAATTTGAAAAATTGCACTTGTAGTTTTTTAAATTTCCTACCCGCGCATATTATTAGTTTTTTTTTTTTTGTCATAGATTTTTCAAAAAAAAAAAAATCCAAAAACGTTCACCATAAATTACTTTAACCGAAGAAAAAAAAAATAATTTTTTTTGAATAACGTATCCTTATTGAGTATCCCACATACTCGAGAGCCCTTCAATCCTCCCCTTATATTCCACTCCCTATTAGCGGTATCCAAGTCACTACATATATGTATAAATATACATAAGTCATTGTGTAGTGGCCTTGGCGTGGTCTATCGTATCAGGGGCCGAGTCCAGTAGGGTGTAAGGTGGGTTAAGTCGACCAGGGCCCAGTGTATTATATATCCTGATGAAGGCAGGGTATCAGAGCATAACTGGAGTAAAGTCGACGTTGCTATAACGCTTTCTCCTTTCCTTTAATACCCAACCTACTAACAATTTACTAGCTCACTAGAAAATTTAACATCAGTCCTCAATCGGGCATCCAACAGTCGACAGCTCGAGTTTTCTGTCCCCACGACTTAGCCTCGTGACCAACAAATTGTAAAACAGGTCGTTGCGTGTTGAAAAATAAAATTACTCTTCAATTATTATTATTATTTTTTTTTTTTTTCATTTAATGCACGTAAAGTTTAAACTTTAGTGCAATAAAAATAAATACTGATAATAATAATAAGTAAATTAATTTAAATAATTATTTGTTGGAAATAAAAAATGAGTGGCTGATATATACATATATATTTTGTCTGTACTGCAGTGATCGTGGTATATATTGAGTCAGACAATTTTTTTATCATGTGATAAATATTTTTACTAATGATTTGATAAGTGGGATTTGTTTTTGTGTCTGTGATTTATGAGTTAGTTTTTTTTTTTTTTAAATTAAATAAATAAATATAAAGTGGACGGATGTATTTAAAATTTAAATTTTAATAAAATATTCACCATTGAGTCGCCAAGCTGTTCGTACCGTTCGGAGTTTGGCCGGGAGCCGGAAACGCCCGAGTCAACGGAAGATTCTTTGGTGGATTTTGATAGCAATTCGAGAAGATTTAGTACTGCTACCCAAAGTACATCCTGCTGGAACGGGTGTGATAGTTTTGTTGTGTTGATGAGTGACTCTTTTGAGGTCATTTCGCTGCCGGCCGATATGCTCCAGGTGGATATTCTGAAAAAAATTTACGACGTTAGAAATCATACTCGTTAGCAGTCTCATAATTTCTTTGATTTATTTTTTTTACAATAAATTATAAAAAAAAAAAACATTTGAAAAAATTGCACTTGTGGTTTTTTGAATTTTCTACATGTGCATTTTTTTGGTTTTTTTTTTTCGTCATTGGTTTGGTGGAAAAAAACATCCGAAAATTGGCTGTTAATTTCAGGATACGTTAGAATAAAATTAACAATTTTCGGTTTTTTTTTTTTCAACAAATTAATTAAAAAAAAAAAAAAAACTAAAAATATGCATGTGTAGAAAATTAAAAGAGCTGTAGGTGCAATTTTTTAAAATATTTTTTTTTTTTTAATTTATCGTTTCTAAAAACGATAATTATTAGACATCAGTTAACTTAAGTGTCATAAAAATTTTAAAAAATAAAAAATCGAGAAAAAAAAAATAAAAATTATAGAGCCGTAATAAAATTTATTACTGGCCAAAAAAGGTGGAGTTCCACTTCTGCATATTTATACCTTTCCGCTGTATAAATTAAGAATTTTTAAAGAAACAGAATCACTACAAAAAAAAATTTGACAAATGTCAGATTTCAAAACGAAGGAATTTGAAAAAAAATTTTTTTTTAATAGATGTAACTATATTTACTGAAGTAAGAAATATAGTTTTTAAAGAATTTTACAAATCAATGAAATCTGATCAGATTTGAATGATATAATTTTTTTAAAATTTTCGCGGGTTTTTTAAACATAAATATAAATAATAAATTTGTATTATAGCCGGCGAGCTACGGGAAAAAGGGCAACACCTGGTACACACCACCAGGAGGTGTTAGTAGGGCTGGAGCAGGAGGCGGATGGCAAAGTCGACCCCCAGCGGTAGCGAGTCTCAGCAGAAAAGCTTCAATTACTGAAGAAGCGCCACCCCCAGGGGGTGGAAAACCCTCCTCCGGTCGGGTTATTCGTATTGTCAACAATCTTGACCATACTGTCCAGGTAAATTAAAAAAAGTAAATAATTATAGAGGGTAAATTTATATAAAAAAGTTTATAATTTATAAAATAATTTTGGTAGTGTCGTGTACTGTTGAACTTAAGGACATCGCAGCCTTTTGAAGAAGTTCTTGAAGACCTGGGCCAAGTGTTGAAAATGAACGGGGCCAAGAGAATGTTTACAGTCTCAGGACAAGAGGTCAGTTGTAATAAGAAAACTTTTTTTTTTATATTTCAAAACATAGGTCGGGTTTGTAGATAGGGCTGGGGCAAGTTGGTCAGTTTAAATTTGACAGTAAATTTTTTTGGTCCTTTGTTACCTGAATTATTTTATTGAGAATTAGAAAAAGTTGACCATGAGGTAAAATAGAGCGACGAAAATGATCAACTTACCCCATAATTTTTACAAATTTGACATAAAAAAAAAAGTTTTTTTTACTCAAAAATGGTCTGATTTTACAGCTGAACTCTACCAAAAATTTTGTGTAATTTTCTCCTTTATTCTCATATATTTATATATGTGTGCGTGTATTTATATGGTAAATAAAAAAAAAAATTCCTACAAAAAGATATAGACATAGCAGTAGTGAAAGTACGCGATTAGTCAGCCAGACAAATTCGTCGTTGATAATTTCACTTAAGATACGAGATTTTTGATAACCACTTTAATTAATTTCTTTATTCAAATTACCCTTAACTATTATTAATTTATTTCATATCAAAACTACAATTTCTCCTCATTCTTATAATTTTATTTTCACTGAAAATTTGAAAGTATAAATTAAAAAATATCAAATATCAATTCCCTTTGATATTTTATTTAAATTACGCTCCAAAATATTCATAAAAATTTCAATAAAAAAAAAAAATAATATTCATATTTAATACCCAATTATTTTAATTAATCATAAATTTCTATTACATATAAATTTGAAAAAAAAAAAAAAAAAATAATTATAAATTATATTTTTCCTGAAAATTATTTTATAGTTGACTGGCGAAAGTTTTATCATTTATTTATGCTAATTAAAGAAGACGCGGCAACGGCATCGTCCTTATACAAAAACAGTTTGAATAATGTTATTCATAAATATGCATGTGGCCCTTGGCTTAACGTTTAGAGGTGGAACAGAAACACGTATATATATTTTAACATATATATATATCAATATACGGATGGAATAGAGTGAAAAGCAAAACCGAGGCGTGACGACCAAGACTCTCAATCGGGGTCGACTACTTTACTCGTTTATGTGAACGAGAACTAGATGGAATAAGGTCGCGGCCTGACAAAAGGCGAGTAATCTAATCAGCGCAATTGTTAGATTTACCAGGCAACCTTATATTAGTAATTCTTATCGTTATTATTCTGTACACTTTATTATGCGATCTATTATAGAACTCATTACCGAACAATGCGTGTTTCTAATACATATGTTTATATATAATGTATATTATTATAATATGTAATAGTATGATCTATTAATTTGTAATGACTTTTTTTATATAAACCGAGATCTCAATAATCAGTTTGAATCGTAGATCAAATTATCGAGATAAAGAAATTTTTTTATTTCCGGATGTAACGTGAGACATTTTTCGGAGGGTGGCGCCGGAATTTCTGATTTAATTTATTGGATAAAAATGATTACACTTTTACGTGATAGATTTTTTATGTTAATATATATATTAATGAGTTTTAGATACATTTTTGTTGTAATGGATGACGTAATTGTTACGTTGATTATTCGAGGTAGATGTAAATAGGGTGATAAAGATAATGAAAAAAAGGAGGAAGATAAAAAGGTCAGAGTTTCATCTGGCTTTTAGGTCAAAAAATATGAATTACAAATTGACCACTTGGGATTTTACGATTGAAAATTTGCTTAGTTAATTTTTTTTTTTTTTTTATATGAAATATTAATGGTTACAAAGTTGGTGTGGGCGAAAGTTTACTTTAGTTAAAGTACACGGGAAGGAAATTGATGAAATGGCGGCAATAAATTAGGGAAAGTACCCGAGTGTTGTGAGAACGTGTCCTAGTAAAGGGTGACGTAGAAAAGACATAAGGGCCCGTACATTTTTTTTAGTCGATTAATTTTTTCATTGAAAATTTCGGAAAATAAAAATTTTTCTCAATTTTTTTTAGTACGAATTTATGGTTCCCTGAGTAAATACTGGGAACTATGAAGGAAATTTTTTTTTTCTTAAATGGATTTTTTATTGAAAAGTATAAGAGTTTAAAATACAATTTTTTTTTAATTTGTATTTTTTTTATAAGTTCTTATGATTTCTGGATTAGGGACGTGTGTAAATAAAAGGTGGAAAAAGTTCGAGGTCAAAATTTGAAACTTGAGACAATTTCGAATTCCTGTTATACTTTAATACGAAATGAAAATTTTACGAGAACGTTTTCGGAAAATTTATTTATTTCTTACTAAATTTCTCAAATTAAGCTGAAGCTAGCGGCCAGAAATTTTTGCGTGGCCGCTACTTATTTCGGCCGCTAGCTCCAGTTTCATAATTTCTCAAATATGAAAAAGTTCGATTTTTCCGGACTTTTTTCTAACTTTTATAACGACGAAAACTAGTGGAAATTTAAAATTTTTGTTATTCCCGTCACTCAAATGGAATTTTTTTTCAATTCAAAAAAAAATTCCAAATCAGAAATTTTGAACTTTCGTACTAATGAGACTCACGGAAAAATTTCTTGAAAATTGAAAATTCTGGCCATCAATAAATGGCATTTTTATACTTGAAAAATTCAGTAAGAAATAAATAAATTTTTCAGGAACGTCCTTGTAAAATTTTTATTCCATTTTCCAATTCCACCCTAGAATTTTTTTCATACCCGGCAGAATTCCAACCACGTTGTCTTTTTTTCAATTAATTGATAAAAATTTAATACGCTAATTGTCTGAGAACGTTCTTAGATAAGAAAAGTTACAATAATTTAAAAAAAAAAATTTTTTAAAAGGTCCGCAGCTTTTCTCAATTGAGAAATGAATTTGCTGATGTGGATACATTTTACCTGGGAACTGGAGCATCAATGGGTATTAGCGGTGCCTCAATGGTAAGCTCATCCCCAGCTCGTAGATCGCGATCTCGTGGACCACCGGCATTACAAATGTCTGGAGCTAGTGAAGATGTCGTTCGACAACGACGTGCACGTAGTAAAAGTCGTCCACGTGCCCTTTATGCCGCGGATTCTGAAGTCGTACGAGTTAATGGTAAACCTGAAAATAGATAAATTATTCCTTTAATTAAAATTATAATTCTTATGTTGATTAATAAATAAATTTTTGAAATTAGATTACAGTGTCGTCGAAGTACTGAGAGAAGAACCAGCCCGCGTAACAATAAGAGGATTAAGGCGGTCGTTTTATCCTCCATCGCACTTGCCTCTGGTTGACAATTCACCTCCTGATAAAAAACTTCAACTCGAGTGGGTCTACGGATACCGAGGGACAGACACCCGGAGAAATTTATGGGTTTTACCAAGTGGAGAACTTTTATATTACGTCGCAGCTGTTGCTGTTCTATTTGACCGCGAGGAAAATACGCAACGTCACTATATTGGTCATACAGAAGACATCACTTGTATGGAGATACATCCAAGTAGAGAACTTGTAGCTTCTGGACAACGTGCTGGTAGACATCGCAAAGCACAACCGCATGTTCGTATCTGGTCCACGGAAACTCTTCTCACGCTTTATGTTTTTGGAATGACGGAGTTCCAAATGGGAGTATCAGCCCTCGCGTTTTCCCAACTTGTAAGTTTTAGTTTTAATATTTCGCGTGTCTGTAATAGAACATATGGAAAATTTTTCTGAATTGTCTGTTATTAAATATTATTTGTTATTTGACAAATAGAATGGAGGAAGTTATGTTCTTGTTGTTGATTCGGGACGAGAAGCCATCTTATCTGTATGGCAGTGGCAATGGGGTCATCTTCTTGGAAAAGTTGCGGTAAATTATTATTATTTATTATTTTATCATTTATTTTTACACTGTAGAAAAGCGGTGTTATTAACTCACACTGGTAAAATAGTGATAAATGGTGTTATCCAACCGGTGTTAAAATGGTGTAAATAAGAAGTAAATTAACTCCGATAAGAGCAAAGGGATGTAAGTATAAGTTAATTCCCATAAAATTATGGTAATCTTTTCTACACTAATATGGTAAATATTACTATATATTACAGTAATAATTACCATTTATGATAATAGTTACCGTGTATTATCGTAATAGTTAATTATATGATAGTAATAATTACTATGTTATGGTAACTTCTGATATAGTATATAGTAATAGTTACCACATATTACGGTAATAGCTACCGTATACTATGTTAATAGTTATCATATGTTAGGGTAAAAGTTAACATACATGACGGTAATAATTACTATATATTATGGTAACTTATACTATAGTATATAGTAATGGTTACCACACATTATGGTAAAAGCTACCGTATACTATGGTAATAGTTACCATATGTTAGGGTAAAAGTTAATATATATGACGGTAATAATTACTACATATTATGGTAACTTATACCATAGTACATAGTAATAGTTACCACATATTACGGTAATAGCTACTGTATACTATGGTAATAGTTACCGTATATTAGGGTAATAGTTACAATATATGACGGTAATAATCACCACATATGTTATTGTAACTCTGCCATAGTATATAGTAATGGTTACCACACATTACGGTAATAGCTACCGTATACTATAATAATAGTTACCATATGTTAGGGTAAAAGTTAACATATATGACAGTAATAATTACCACATATATTATTGTAACTTCTGCCATAGTATATAGTAATGGTTACCACACATTACGGTAATAGTTACCGTATACTATGGTAATAGTTACCATATATTAGGGTAAAAGTTAACATATATGACGGTAATAATTACTATATATTATGGTAACTTATACTATAGTATATAGTAATAGTTATCATACATTACGGTAATAGTTACCGTATACTATGGTAATAGTTACCATATATTAGGGTAAAAGTTAACATATATGACGGTAATAATTACTATATATTATGGTAACTTATACTATAGTATATAGTAATAGTTATCATACATTACGGTAATAGCTACCGCATATCATGGTAATAGTTAACATATATTAGGGTAAAAGTTACCATTCATTATGTTAATAGTTATCCTACAGTTAAAACTATTACTGCAGTATGATGTAATATTTACCGTGGTAGTATAGGAATAATTACTGTAATGACATAGGTAATATTTTCATACTTTCATAGAAACATATAGATAGGAATTGGTACTATAATTTGTATGGGTGCTATTCTTATAATCGATATTTCAAAAAAACTTACTACCATACGATATAGAAACCATTTTCAAAATGCGTTATAATTTTTACCATTAATTTCTCCCATGTAATACGTCATTAAAATTACGAGCTTATCGTTAGTTGATATAAAAAAATTACTTTTATTTTTACACCTCTTAACACCGGAAACATTTTAACACCGTTTTCAGGATTTATTTTAACACTGGGGTAATGTGGGCTTACACGTTTTCCTACAGTGTAAATAAATTGATAAAAAAATTTATGTAAGTAAATAATTTTTTTTTTTAATTATTAGACTCTACAAGAAGATTTAACCGGAGCAGCGTTTCACCCCCTAGATGACAATCTTCTAATAACTCACGGTCGCGGTCACTTAACATTTTGGAACCGTCGTAAAGATGGATTTTTTGAGAGAACTGATATCATTAAACCAGTACGTTATCAAAATTTTCATTTTTTTTTTTTTTCAAAATAATAAGAATGTCTCTTTATAGCCATCGAGAACTCACGTTACAAGTATTCAATTCGAGCAAGATGGCGACGTAGTAACAGCAGACAGCGACGGATTTATAACAATTTATTCAGTGGATGCGGACGGCGCTTATTTTGTTCGTATGGAATTCGAAGCCCATAATAAGGGTATAAGTTCTCTAGTAATGCTTTCCGAAGGTACTCTATTATCCGGTGGTGAAAAGGATCGTAAAATAGCTGCTTGGGATTCGCTACAAAATTACAAACGAATTACCGACACTAAGGTAATTTTTTAAAATAAAATAAATCTTATCAATGGAAGTAAATATCATCAGAATACGGAAATCTTAAAATATCTCAGTAAATATTTAAGTTTTCAAAAAATTACAAGAGACACTTTTTGTAGAGCTTCAAATTCTCTACAAAAAAGGTATCTTATACTTTTTCAAAAAACTTGATATTTACTGAGATATTTTGAGTTCAAAGTCAAAACCCAAAAAAAATGTTACAATTTTTTTTTTTTTGCTATCGTAAATCGATTGAGAGACAATTATTCTTAACTTGTGACCTTTGCAAACTGATAATTTAATATTTTAGCTGCCAGAATCATCAGGAGGAGTACGAAGTATTTACCCACAGAGACCGGGAAGAAATGACGGAAATATTTACGTCGGAACAACGCGTAATAATATCCTTGAAGGCTCGTTGCAACGGCGATTTAACCAAGTCGTTTTTGGACATGGAAGACAACTTTGGGGACTCGCTGTTCATCCGGATGACGAAGTATTTGCGACTGCGGGGCATGATAAAAATATCGCGCTTTGGAGAAGACACAAATTGCTTTGGACGACTCAAGTAATTTTTTTCTACAATACTGCAATAAAATTTCTGATGTACTGGGATATTTTTTAGATTTAATTGATCATGTATTATCATTATTGATTTATTTAGGTTGGATTCGAGTGTATTTGCATCGCATTCCATCCATTCGGTGTCGCTTTGGCAGCCGGTTCGTCTGAAGGTCA
This sequence comes from Microplitis demolitor, assembly GCF_026212275.2. Lineage (NCBI taxonomy): Eukaryota > Metazoa > Arthropoda > Insecta > Hymenoptera > Braconidae > Microplitis > Microplitis demolitor. The sequence continues at coordinate 16,705,547 of NC_068553.1, forward strand.
TCTTCTTGTACTAGCAGCTGATACCGGAGCTGCAGTAGCGACTCTCCGCGTTTGCGGTTCACCTTTATCGTGTATTGGATATAATCCAAGTAAGATTATAGATAATAGAAATGCTACTAATCGATTACACGAGATCGGGGCAGAATATCTGAGCGCGTAATTCTATTGTGATTTTACAGCCAATGAAATTCATCTTTTACTATTTTGAATAAACCCGTCATTATTTTGCTATAATTTTTACTTTTAAAAATTTCCATTCCGGAGCACAACACAAAAAAAAAATAAAAGAATTTTTTTACTTGTAATTTTAAAACAAAATTTTACGCCAAATTCTGTTTTGCTAAAAAATAAAAAAAAAATTATCTAAATATTTAGTGTCTCATTTTACCCCAAATTATTAATGTTAATAAAAAATCAGCAATAAACTTAAAATAATAAAAAAGTTTTCTTCTAAAAAAATTAGAATTTTTTAATTTTTTACCAAAGTCTTTTTGCCCCGGTCTCTCTTTTTTTTATGCATAAAATTTTGAACTAATTTTTTTTTTATTATTATTTATGTAGCGGGTGAAATAATAGCAATGGGATCACAAAATGGCAGCGTCTATTTATTCCGTGTGTCTCGCGACGGATTTTCTTACAAAAAGAGCAATAAAATTCGCGGTACCCAGCCATTGGTTCAACTTGATTGGAGCTCGGATAGTAGATTCTTACAAACAGTTACTCAAGACTACGATCTAGTTTTCTGTAAGTATTATATTTTATTTTTTAAATAATTTTATTACTATTCTTAATAATAATCTGTCTCTACTAATTTTTTTTTCTTTTGTTTTAGGGGATGTTAAAGCTCTACAATCTGAGAAAAGTCCGATTGTTATGAAAGATGTCAAGTGGCACACTCATAATTGTACTGTCGGCTACATGGTTTCCGGTATATATATTTATTTTAATTTCTTAATGGAGAAGGAATGTATCAAATGCCTACAATATATTTACGTACATTGGAAATTCTTACGGCTACCAAAATTTATTCTAGTTCTATTGCCTATGGAAATATTAAATATGTAATTTAATTGCGAAAAAAATAATTGCAGTTCTATTGCCTAGAAAAATAATTCATGATATTTGATTGATTGCTATTTAATTGTGAACCCAATCAAAGAAATTTCTAATTAATGTAGATGCTCCTGATTTTCCTAAGAAAATCTTGTACTTGAGGAGAAATGATCAACAAAGACCGATCACTTGATAAAAAAAAGACGATTGATTTGTAAAATATGAGAACCGCGGTAGTCTTGACAAAAGTATAACTCGCCCGGTCCATAATAAGACACTGGGTTGAATCTCATAGTCGACTTAGGGAATCACCTGATCAGCTCACTAATTTCTGATAGAAAACTCTGTCAAGTTTTACAGTTGCTATTGTCAAGACTACCGAGGTTCTGATATTTTTCAGACCAGCTGCGTTGTTTTTATCAAGTGATCGGTCTTTAACGTTGATCATTTCTCCTCAACAAGTACAAGATTTTCTCAGCAAATAAATCAGAAGCTTGTCTACATTAATTATGAATTTCTTTGATTGGGTTCACAATTAAATAGCAATCAATCAAACATCATGAATTATTTTTCTACGCAATAGAACTGCAATTATTGTTTTCGCAATTAAATTACATATTTTATATTTCCATAGGCAATAGAACCGTAGAATAAATTTTAGCAGCCGATCAGTAAAAATTTCCAATGTACGAAAAAATATTGTAAGCAACTGAGGCCTTCTCTTTATTAATTACGTACTCATTCAACTTTTCTAATTTTTTTTTTTAGGCATGTGGAACAATCGTTACTATCCACTGACGACAGTGATAACGACATCAAGTCGCTCAGCAGCTCATGATATGCTAGTGAGTGGAGATGCCGAAGGATATTTAAGACTCTTTAGATTCCCATGTACCAGCGCAAAAGCTGAGTACGTTGAAGAAAAAGTTTACAGTTCACTTGTGGCATGTGCTAGATTTTTATACAACGATCAAAATGTTGTAACCGTCGGTGGTACTGATGCAGCTCTCATGCTTTGGGAATTAGTAGACGAATAAACAAATAGATAAATAGTTTTAAAAAAATTTTTAAGTAAAATATAAAATATATATTGTCAAACTTTTAATAGAAAACGAACTCCAAGCGCCGGCCGTAAGTGGAGATCTGTTTTAAAATAAAATCGTAACTGCCGAGAATATGATTTTTAAATCAAGAATTTTTTTTTCTGTAAAAGTTAATTTTATTAACTACTTATTGAGAGACATCGACGTTAATATATATTTGATTATATTAATATATAATATTCTAATTCTTAAAAAAAAATTTTAGCGTTACCGCAATAAAATTTAAAATGAAAGGAAGTTTATGGATATAAATTGTCTAACTCGTAAACTATTGAGTTTATGCTCATAATATAAGAGGTGTGTTTTGTAGAAAATTTAATTTTCTACTGATAATTTATTGACAATTATCTTAATTCTTAAAAGGTCACACAGAAACCGGGAGACTAGACAATTTTGAACTTCAAATTTGAATTTTTTAATTCTGGAAATTTAAAACTCGAAATATTTCAATAACTATCGAGATTTCGAAAAAACTATAGAATATCTTTTTTGTAGAGAATTTAATGCTCTACAAAAAAGGTCTCTTACAATTTTTCAAAAAACTTAATATTTGCAGAGATATTTACAAAAAACCAATCACACTTTTTTTTATTGACAAGTTTTAAATTTTAGCGGGAAAATTTTGAACTTAATTACTAAAATAAATAAGAATTTTGAAATTTTTAATTTTTTTATCGATTCTATATCAAAGTTCATTTATTTCTCAACAATTTGGTGCAAATTTTACTTGAAAATATTAAAAATTACCAAAGTTATATATATTTTTATGCAAAAAGTCATTTTTTAATTTTTTCTCAAATAGTTTTTTAAATTTAAAAATTCAAATTTATTCCGGAAGTGTGACCAATAAGAATTAAAATTAAAAGTATAAGATTTTAGGATTAATTATTTTTGTGTGTTGTTAAAAAACACAAACGCACATGATATTATTTTGACTTGACTTAATATCGTAGACTTTTAGCAATAAACTATGAATTTAAAATAAAATCGATTACTTCTCGATTAATAAATATGATAATTATAAATATAAATATAAAATACATACGTAGAGACGCGGGCGTCTCAATGATATAAATAACTATGTAGTTAAATTGTCAAAAATAAGTTGTCAAAATCAAAAATTTAAAAAAAAATCAGCTTCAATCGCCTAGCACTTCATTAATAATTAGTAAGTTCGCAGGGCAATCATTGCCAATAAAACTGCCCATCATCATAATTACAATAATTTCAGTATACAATTTTCACCTTTACAATAATAAATATTACTTTTTTTTTATTATGCGTAAGTGGAAATTTATTTATGTGACATGATGTAGAATAATTTTAAATGAGGCGCTAAAGAAAATAAAATTTCTTCCACCAAAAAAAAAAAAAAAAACAGAATTAGAAGCCGCTTACGAATAATAAAAAAAAGAATATTTATATTTCCTACAATTTCGAGACATCTTAATCGATTCTTTGAACTGATGGATTTAAATCAAACCCTGGTGGATTCAAATTACGGTCAATTAGAGTATTTGCAGTAAAATTAAGGTATTTGTCCATAAACCTGCGGTAAAATTGTGGTAATTCACCGAAAATGTGTAGATTTACTTCGAAATTAAGAAAAATGCAACAAATTGCCGTATTTTACTGCAATTTTCCCGAGAAAAACCATAAATTACCGTAACTGCGACAAATTTTCCGTATTTCGCGGTAAAAGTACAGTAATTTATTGCGTATTTGTACAAAATCTGCGGTATTTTACTGTAAGTATGTGGGTTTACTTCAAAATTAATGAAAAATGCTGCAAATCGCCGTATTTTAGTGTAATTTTCCAGAAAACCCGTAAATTACCGCAAATACTGCAAGTTTGCCGTATCAGTGCCGTATTTTGTGGTAAAAATACAAAAATTCATCATCTAGTTGTAGAAAACTTGCGGTATTTCACCGTAAACATCCAAAATTGAGAAACTTATTCCGAAAATTGCCGTATTTTACCGTAATTTTCAGATAAAAACCGTAAATTACCTCTAATACTGCAAGTTTGCCGCATCAGTGCCATATTTTGTGGTAAAAATACAAAAATTTATCTAGTTGTAGAAAACTTGCGGTATTTCACCGTAAAAATCAAAAATTAAGAAACTAATTCCGAAAATTGCCGTATTTTACCGTAAGTTTTAGATAAAGGCCGTAATTTACCGCAAATGCTGCATGAATTCCGTAATTTTCGGTAAAACTGAAGTATTTTTACCATAAATGCAGTAAAATTGCGATATTTTTTCATGTAAGTACGGATTTAATACAAAATTACAGTATTTTTACCGTGTAGTGAAGCATTTTTCTGTATTTACAATTAAAAATTCCGTAAATTGTTATAAAATTGACACATATTATCGTAATATACCGGAAAGGTCGTAAATTACCTGGATTGTGATAAATTACTGTAGAATGGGCAATTATACCGTAGCACTGTCGCATTTTCAAAGTAAAAATACGGTAATTTAAGGTAAATATCGTAATTTGCGGTGATTTGAATTCGCTAGAGAACAAGAAAAAACTAATGCACGTAAAATAGTAAACAATGTCGCTGGACGACGCAAAATATATTATTACCAATAATATTTTATTTATTATTTAACTTGATATGATAAAATGTTCACTACATTGTTCACAAATATACAAATATATATGATTATTGTCAACCATATATATTGTATTTAAACGACTATGTACTGTATATTTATAATATAATAGTAAATAGAATTAGATGAAGCACAAGGGATTTTTTGAGTTATTACTCAGTCATTTAATAAAATGATTATAATTAATTGTACAATTAACCCTTGAGCTTCTAATAAATAAAAAATATCTTTAAAAAAAATCTTTGTTTTTTATTCATGCAAATAAAATGAGTGTGAGTCTACCAGATATGAGACAATTTATAAATTATAAAGAAATAAATAAATTATTAATTTGAAAATTTTTTTATGATGCTGAAGTTAACAGACAATTTAAAATTTTTGGATTTTTTTTTTCAACGAATGAATAAAAAAAAATAAAAACTCAAAAAATGCACCTGTAGAAAATTAAAAAAACTATAAGTGCAATTTTTTTAAATATTTTTTTTTTATGATTTGCTGCTTTAAAAAAAAATTCAAAAATTATTAGACGTCGGCTAATTTCAGTATCATTCAATTTTTCTGAACTAACTTCAATGTTTTTTAATTTTCTAAGTATGAACTTATTAATTTTTACTCTACACTCGATTTTTTTATTCAAAAATTGTCAATTGTCAGCTAAAATTCACCATGCAAATAAATACCATGACTGAAGTTCGCCGACGTCCAATAATTTTTTTGATTTTTTTTTAAACAAATAAAAAAAAAATTTGAAGAAATCGCGCCTATAAATTTAAATTTTTGTACATGTCCTTTTTTTCTTTTTTTCAAATTTAATTTAAAAAAAAATCAAAAAATTTTTAATTGTCTGCTAACTTCAGGCTCGTATAAATACCTTGTATTTTCTTCTTCTTCTCCATATTAATAATTAATTATTAATTAATTCATTATTTTCAACTGTCTTCTGAACTCCGAGGGTTCAAATTATTTGTAAAGGTCACGAATTTTAAAAACATTTTACTTTTATCTCAGGTTCAGATTTTAAATACTAAACTTTTTTTTTTTATAATAAAAAAATGACGGACGGACGTTACTAAAGTCGAGCTTGGACAAAAAAAACTAATTTTTTTTGTCAACAGCAAACTTGGCAGCGCCCCCTCGCGCCTCTCAATTTTTAAATCTGACCAATGACACTTTTTTATATGATCCTGAAGTTAGCAGACAATTAAGAATTTTTTTTTCAACAATGAATTAAAAAAAAAATAATAATAAAAATATGCACATGTAGAAAATTTTAAAAACTAAAGGTGCAATTTTTAAAAATATTTTTTTTTTATAATTCATCAATTTGTTGAGAATTCAAAAATTATTTGACGTCTGGTAAATTCAGTATCATTTTTTTATGAGGTACCAAACTTTGCTCGAATTCAAGGATAATTTTCATGAGTGTGATTTTTATCCCCACTATATCGACTTACTCTTCCTTCGGTCGATGTGTGTATCTATAATATACACGCACGCGTGCTATAACAGAAATGAAAATATCGATTAAGTACATAAATTTCAAATAATTACCAAAACATAAATATAAATATAAGAAACTTAAAGGTAACGGAAAATTAATTTAATTTACCTGTTAATTCATTAATTTTGTAAATATTTTTTAAAAATTCAATCAACTAGCAGCTGCTACACTCACACTTATAAATTATTAAATTTCAATTTTGAAATTTCGCGCCGTTGGCGCTACTGCGCGTTGCTATATTCAACGTTCAAATTTTTGCTAAAGTGGGGGGCTCGATCAATCGCAAAATCGATTGCTGTGTATCAACTGACGGTTCGATAGCGGCAGTTAGTATCATCGAAAATGACAGTAGTAGTCCAGGTCCTTCTTTACATTTGAATTTTGACGCCATTGCAGTTAAGTCGCGTAAAATTGTGCAGTGATTGTAAAATTTATCTTTTATTAATTTAAATTGTCCAAAGTATCTGTGGTGTAGTTAAGTATTTAGTGCTAGTGTAAAGTGTTAAGTGTTCGTTCGAGTGTAAAGTGTTGCTGATAGCTGATGCTGATGTCTTCCAAGTTCCTGAGCAAACTCATCTGGCATCGTCTGGTGGGAAATAGCAGTCAAGTGACGTTTTTTAGCTGGAATACACTTGGAGCAATTTAATTCAAATCTCCAAGTGTATTAGGACACCCTTCTGCGCATTATTTCCCCACCAAGGTTTGTTCAAACACTCAAGTGTTTTTTTTTTTTTTTTTTTTTTTTTCAATTTTTTGAATATTTTTCAATCATATTCTGCCGCCATTTTATTTTGACAATAATAGACAATTATCGATTTTTTTCTTCAATAAATCAATTACAAAAAAAAAAAAAATAAAAAAATACACGTGTAGAAAATTAAAAAAACTATAAGTGCAATTTTTTTGAATATTTTTTTTTTGAAAAAATTTCTAGGAAAATTTTTAGCGGGTAAATAAAAAACAAATTTTAAATGATTTATTATTTTTTTTTTTATTAAATTCTATTTTCTTCCGCGATTTATACAATTTTTATATATATACCTCAAATATATATACATATATAACATATTATTTGAAGCAATTACTTGAGTGATTGCGCCCAAGTTCGATTTGTGCTTAATTATAATTATTTTTTTTTTTTGATAAGTAAAAAAAAAATTAGTTAATCAATTAATTAATTTATTAATAAATAAATTAATTAAAATATTAAGCGACGCCAATATTCGACTCGATATATTTATAATTTAATATTCAAAATTCCAAGGCATTTTATTTTTTACACGGAATCGAGCGGGACGTCATCACTTATAAAAATTACTTAACACTAATTTAAATCGGAAGATTTTATTGAGACAATTTTAAATTTAAGAGAACAATTATCGTAGAGCACTCAATGCTTATTATTATTATTGTAATTATTATTATTAATTAATAACAATTAATTTACAAAGCTATTTTTTACATGCATACATTCTTATCTCTAATTCAAATTAACACTTTGATTCGCAATATTTTTAATTATCGAAAATTTATAGACATTAGTGAAAATTTTATTATCAAATATAAATAAATTATTATTATTTATTATTTATTATTACTTTTATAATATTGATAGCCAGTTAAGTCTAAATTATAGTATTTTTATGAACATTATTTATTTTTAAATAAAACTAAAATTATCAAAGCTCATTAATTTTTAACTGCTTTTCTAAAAAAAATTATTTACTAGCTAACCCGTGAAAAAAAAGTTGCTTTCAAAAATTTTACAAAAAAGTTCATGATCATGAACTTTGAAATTGGAGACAATTTTGAATTTAAAATTGAATATTTTTTGAATTTAAAAAAAAATCAAAAGTAAAAAAAATTCTACTCGCCTCAAGAAATTTTTTGTATTAGAATTTAAAATCAGAAAATTTTGTTGTATTAAAAAAAAATTTCCTTTAATCAAGAAAGAATTTTTCCTTGAGTCAAAAAAAAAATTTTCTTTGAGTTAAGAATAAATTTCCTTGAGTCAAGAAAAAATTACTTGAATCATGAAAAAAATTCTTGAATTAAGAAAAAAAATTTCTTTGAGTCAAGAATAAATTTCCTGGAGTAAAAAAAAATTTCTTGAATCATGAAAAAAATTTCTTTAGTCAAGGAAAAATTTTTGTGCTTCAATTTATAATGCAAAATATTTTTTACACCAAGAAATCTTTTTTTTTTGTGCAGACCTTGAGTTCTTGAAAAAAAATTCAAGAAAAGTTCATTACTTATTTATTTTTTTCAAACCAACAAAATTTTCCCCGAACTTTATCGACTCAAAAAATTCAAAAAAACTTTCTGTTAAAAACTTTTTTTACTCTTCGTTTTCCAAATTCAAAAAAAGATCTCAAAATTCAGATTCGTCTCAATTTTTGAAATTTATAATCATGAATTTTTTTTGAAAAATTTTAACATTTTTTTTCCGGGAAATTAATTTAACTACACGCTTAATTAAATTCAATTTACATTAAAACTATCAACTTTACAGATATAATTATAAGAACCTTTTTTACAGAGATTTAAATCCCCAATAATTTTTGTTCGATGCATTTTTCCGTAGCATCAATAGTTTTTACACAATTTCATAATAAATCTCATGCGCTCTCAAATTTTTCCAATTGCTTTAAAAATAAATAATTTAATTAATACCTCAATTTATCTAACACAGTTAATCATTATTAATTATTACATACTAATTAACTAATACTTATTTAATTTATTTAAATAGTAAATAAATAAAAAATTTTTTTTTATTTTTTTTTTTTTTAATGTCTATTAAAAATATTGTTTTTTTTTTTCTTTTTATATTAATTTAATACTTCTCTTACGATATTAATTTTCGAATGGCATTCACAATTAATTTCAAAATTATTAACATGTGTAAAACAATATTTATAAAATAAATTTACTTAATATACGAAAATTACAAAACTTTTTAAAAATAATATTTTCCAAATTTCATTAGAAATCGAATTAAAAAAAAAATTTGTTTTTGAATTAATTAATTATCATTTATTACATTTGTTTCATCTTTAATTTTAATTAATTTTTAAAATTACAATTATTATTTTATTGTAATGCTCAACATCACTTTATATTATTTACTGTACGTTCAACAATTACTTTTTTTTTATTAATTAATTTATTAATTTTCAATTTTTCGCATTTGTTTTAAATCTAAAGCCGAAAATCAGTCTTTTTATTAATTAATAAATTAATTAATTAATTAATTAATTAATCAAGTTGAACTATACATTTTTAATAGATCACTTTATTTTTTTTTTAATAAACTTTACAAAAAAAAAGGAACAAATGTTTAAAAAAAAAAAATTCATTAAATAAATAAACGAAAAAAAATTGTAAAGTAAAACTTGTTCCCTTTTTTTTTAATTAATTAGTTAATTAATACACAAATTTTTATAGTAGTTTTTTTATTATACAGGCACTCTATCTGCGGAAGTATTTGTTATCTAAGTACTGTCATAATAATAAAAAAAAAAAAAATAATAATAATAAGAAATAAAATTTTTTTAAATTATGATTGTTAATTTTTTAAAGTGATTATTAATAAGTGATTAATAATAAAATTAATCTCAATTGGAATTCGAAAAATAAAAAATACTATTTTGTAATAGAATTAACTTAATTAAATATAAAGTTTACCGTGATGACCAATCAATAATACATTAGAAAGGGGAGGCATCAGTTGCCTGCATTGTTTTTGCTGAATGTGTCAAATGCCTACAATATATTTACGTACATTGGAAATTCTTACGGCTACTAAAATTTATTCTAGTTCTATTGCCTATGGAAATATTAAATATGTAATTTAATTGCGAAAAAAATAATTGCAGTTCTATTGCCTGGAAAAATAATTCATGATATTTGATTGATTGCTATTTAATTGTGAACCCAATCAAAGAAATTTCTAATTAATGTAGATGCTCCTGATTTTCCTGAGAAAATCTTGTACTTGAGGAGAAATGATCAACAAAGACCGATCACTTGATAAAAAAAAGACGATTGATTTGTAAAATATGAGAACCGCGGTAGTCTTGACAAAAGTATAACTCGCCCGGTCCATAATAAGACACTGGGTTGAATCTCATAGTCGACTTAGGGAATCACCTGATCAGCTCACTAATTTCTGATAGAAAACTCTGTCAAGTTTTACAGTTGCTATTGTCAAGACTACCGAGGTTCTGATATTTTTCAGACCAGCTGCGTTGTTTTTATCAAGTGATCGGTCTTTAACGTTGATCATTTCTCCTCAACAAGTACAAGATTTTCTCAGCAAATAAATCAGAAGCTTGTCTACATTAATTATGAATTTCTTTGATTGGGTTCACAATTAAATAGCAATCAATCAAACATCATGAATTATTTTTCTAGGCAATAGAACTGCAATTATTTTTTTCGCAATTAAATTACATATTTTATATTTCCATAGGCAATAGAACCGTAGAATAAATTTTAGCAGCCGAAAAGTAAAAATTCCCAATGTACGAAAAAATATTGTAGGCAACTAATGCCTTTCCTTTTAAAAATACAAGTCAATACATTATGCATTTTTCTTTTGCTTTTTGTTTTGTCGAATTAGATTTTATTTATGAACATGCGAGATTATTAATTCCGACTAGCTGCACGTTCGATAGAAAAAAATTTTTTTTTTATAAGTAGTAATACTTTTTTGATATATTTCATTTTTATTAACAATTTTAATAAACGATTAAATTAATTTCATTTGTATCATATATATTAAAATGATTGTGCATAAAGTTTACAATTAAAAATTTTTATAAATTAATTTTAAAGAATTTGCGAATAAAATTTTAATTAAATAATTATATTTTATTTTAATTATTCGAAATTTTTATGTTTGTCAGTTTTCGAATTTTTCACAAATTTTGAGTATTTAATTTTTTATTTCCACATTTTTCAAAACTCCAAATTATAAAATCTTCAAATTTTGAGCATTTAATTTTAAATTTCAAAAAAATAATTCAAATTACTCGCTTCGAATTTCCACTAAATAATTTTCAAAATTTCAAACCCGTTCCCGCTCAAACTCCATTTTAAATTTCAAATTTCCCCCAATAATTTATACAATTTTTTTTACAATAATTTACAGTCAATTCGAAAACTTACAATTATAAAATTAAAAAATAGCTTTCAAATTATTCGCATATTCCCACTAAATATAAATTCCCAAAAAATATTACTGCCCAAAAAAAAAAAAATTTTTCCATATGAAATGAATATGAAAAATAAACAGAAAAAAAACGTACAATAAAATAAGCACCTTAATGAATAATTATTACTACCAATTAACAACATAAATAATATTTATGTATTATCTGTAATTATTTCATCATTACTCGAATCTTTCCCTGAATTACTTTTTATCTGTTGGTTTAATTCTCCATCTAAATTTTCTATGTTATAATTTTCCTTTGGTGTGAAATTTATCGGATTTTTTTCAACTTGATCATCACTAATTTTTTTTCTTTTCCCGCCATCATCAGCATGATCATTTGCCTCATTATTTTTTCTTTTACGTTCGTCATCGGTCTTAGTGACGTCATTGCAGTCACTGGTTTGTTGCTGGACAGTTAAATTATCATAAATTTTAATGTTTTGATTACTGACAGTACCGACATCAACGTAACACATTTTTTCGGGTTCAAATGCCGACTGACTGTTGTCGTTATGACTCGGGGTGTCGTAGCACGGAGTCGAACTCGGCGCGTAAACGTTTTCTAATTGATCGTAGTGACTACTCATTGATTCGCTGCTACGTTGACTTAAATTAGATAAATTACCGCATAGTTTACTCGCTGGGCTCTTAATTATGGGAAACAAATCGCGCTCGAATGCCCGGATTTCGGAATCTTTTTTTTCTTGGGCGCGCGCTACGAAACGGGTTATTGTTGATGATGGTGCTGCTATTGTACGTGACGCGGGACTCGTTCCTGCTTTGGTGAACAATTGAATTGGCCGTTGGAAACCTTTTGACGGGTGAGGTGGAATTGACACGACTTCGCACTGAGTGAATCCAACCTCTGGTGATATCAGATACTGGGTGAATTTTTGGGGAAAAAATTCTATACTGTGGTAATTTCGGTAAATCCGTTCCTAAAAAAATTATATTTTAATTATTAGTTTTTTAAAGTATATGGTGTTAAAAATATTTTAAGCGGATGTTAAACTAAAAGCTGATAGTAATTAAGGCTGAGGATTTTTTTTTAATTAGTAATCTAATAAATTAATTAGTAGTACTTACGGTTAGTCCTTTTTTCTTGCCGTAACTTGGCCAATTTTGTGCTTCTAATACTAATACCCCACCGGGACGTAACTGAGCGTGCATGCGCTTGAATGCCTGCTTCAATCCCGAATCACCGTGATTTAAATGAATCCATTTAGTGATTGAGAGACAGAGAATTGTATCGAATTGTGGCTGCTCTGATTTCAATAGGGAATCATCTTCTAGTACATAGTTACCCTGAAAAAATAATAATAATCAATAACTCAATTATTTTAAAAATTTATTTAACACCTGATGTCATTTACATCATTCGCGGCCCGATATCTCATCACCTCTTGAGTTACAAAAAAAAGTAAAGAATACAAATTTGTACAGAATAAAATTCTACATAAAATTGATCTTTTACTAAAAATCGATAAAGCCAATAGTTTTTGAGATATCGATCGTCATTCAAAATTTTGTCGCGCGGTATTTTCTATGTTGCGCCTTTTCGGACATTTATTCAATTTTTTGACTTTAAAACAACAGATACGACAATTTTTAACAGGAACAATTTTGTTCAGAATTAAATTTCCTACAAAAAAGTATTCTTACAAAAAAGTCATAAAGTCGATAGTTTTCGAGATATCGATAGTCATTTAAAATTTTTTCGCGTAGTATTTTTCATACCCCGGTACTTCAGACAATTATTCAATTTTGTGACTTAAAAACAACAGATATAACAATTTTTTACATAAACAATTTTGTTCAGAATTAAATTTCTTACAAAAAAGTATTCTTACAAAAAAGTCATAAAGTCAATAGTTTCCGAAATAATCCAGTTTTTAGCTCCCGTTTATCAAATTTACTCCAAAAAAAGCTGAAAAATAATTCATAATCATCTCAATTAATTAAAAAAAAAAAAATAATTACCTGGACAAATGTAACATTATACGGAAATCCTTTATGGTTTTTATTTTTGGTGAAGCCCGGTACATCAATAGGCCCGTAATTAATTGGCATAGACATCGGGAAGAAACTAGAATCGCAGTCATTAGTTGCGTTGCCATTGTCATCATTGCTAGCCGGTGATCTCACACAATTAACATAATGTTTTATGTTACTTCTCGCAATACCAATCAACTTTCGATCAATATCAATGCCAGTGACACTGCGGGCCGCTAAATCTCGTGCCACTGATAGCGTAATATGTCCGATGTTGCACCCAATGTCAAGAATATCTTTGTTGTAAAACAATTCTTTGCGTTGCGCGAAAACTGTCAGTCGCGGGTCTATTTCATGATGCGGATTGCGATATCCATAGTAACGGTCATAATTGCCGTACTGATAACGCGAGTTTTTCTCGCGGAATTTCGGAATAATCAATCCCGTCTGTGATCCTTTTTTCTTCTTGTCCTGATTGGGTCTATGCGGCGGTCTCGTTTTCCAAGCGCCCGGTTGCGGTATAACTGGACTTACTATTTTATCTTTAATATCCAATTTGCGTACTCGTTTATCTTTAGTTTCTATTTCTAGTCCTTTTAATCGCAACTTATTTTTATCTTTTTGAGGACTCGGTGCTTCAACTTTTGTTTCTTTATCTTTCGAATCCTTGTCTTTAATTTGCTGCTGCTGCGGTTGATTAACTTTGGAGTCTTTGACCTGTTGATTTAGCAACTGCGGCTGCGGTATTTTAATTTCTGTATCTTTGACAGATTGCTGGGGTGTAGGTGTAGGTGTCATTTCAGCAACTGGAGACGATGGCAATGACGTAACTGGTGAGGAAGCTGGGTCTGCTTCAGGAAACTCTGGTTCAGTTGAAATAATTTCTGTCAGTTCGTCTTCCATTGAAGATACTACTGAGCAAGTTCTCGATAACAAAGCTGGTGGTATTTCCGGTATTTCTGATGATAGTTCCGGAGTACTTAACGTTATTGCTGGTACTGTTGGTGGCTCTGATGATGATGATGTTGATGATGAGGATGATGATACGCGAAATTTTTGTGATTCTATTGGTGGCAGTAAAAATATTTCATCGGATTTAACTTCTGTTGTTTCGCTGCCGCTGTGGCTGACGTCTTCTTTACCAGAACCCGAGGACGCGCGTTTGCGCTTACGGTTGCGCCGCTTTGAAAATTTTTTTGTTGGAGAAATTAATTGTTTTTCGTACTCATCATCATTGCAGTTACTTAGACTAAGTGGATCGTTTATATTTGGCGGTATTATTACTTCAATTATACCTTTGCGGTGTTTTGGTGTAGGCAATGGACTTGATTTAGGTGTGACAGCATTCATAGCCCGGTTTATTTCCTCATCTTGCATACTATTTAAATTTAGTGGATCGCAAATATTACCGCCTAGTAAAAATTTTGTTGGTGGAATTATTCCTCCCTCTTTTTTACGCCTCTTGTATGGGGGAAAAAATTTATTTGCATTACCGCCGGTAAAACTTTGCAGCCGTTTACGAGAAAATTTAAAATGCCGTGATTGATTAAACATTTTGCGGGTTTTCTCATTTTCTTTTTTTCCCACGTGACCGACTTTTGAAGTGCGATCTACTTGAGCTGATGACATTTTTTTTTATTGCTTTGTTTTATCTGAAAAAAATAAAAATACTTCAATGATATTGACAAATAATTAATTTTATCATTTAAAAATTTCAATATTTTTAAATTTATTTATGAAATTTATTTTTCATTAATTTAATTGTCAATTACAAGTTTTTAATTAATTACCAAAATTACTGTAATTAATTATTTTTGTAATTCAAAATTTGCACACGCACCAGTACTAGAAATTTCCAAAATTTTAAATAAAAGCGGAAGTCTCATTAATTTGAATTTTTTCAAATTTCATATTTTTAATTCTTTTTATTAATTACTTTTAATTACTGTAATTATTTCTTTATTTAAAATTTACATACGAGCCAGTACTAGAAATTTTCAAAATTTAAAAAAAAAGGGGGGAAGTCGCATTAATTTGAATTTGTCCAAATTTCAAATTTTGATACTTTTTATTAATTACCTAAAATTACTGTAATTATTTTTGTATATAAAATTTGGACATGCGCCAGCCCTAAAAATTTTCAAAATTCCAAAAAAAAGAAAGGGGGGGAAATCTGAACAATTTGAATTTAAAAAATAAAAATCTTAAATTTTTCCAATAAATTACAAAAAAATCTAGTAAAATAATTATTAAAATCATTTAAAAAATATATATAAAACTATATAGTGATATATTTTTATTATCTAAAATATTTATCACCACGTGGACTGAATAAATAAAAAAAAAATAAAAAAACAAGTCTTAAACATCTTGCGGAAAATAAATAAATTATGATTGTGATAATAAAAATTTTTAAATGATAAACAATAAAAAATAATGACAATAGTAAATTAATAGAATATTGAATAGTAAATTAAAAAAAAAAAAAAAAAAAAAAAAAAAAAAAAAACAATGATAGTAAACTCGCGATAGGCGATAAATTATAATAAAAATAATATGAGCAAGAGTAAGTTGGGTGATGAATAACATTGATGTTGATGAAGATGTTAATTTTATGTTAAATTATCGTTCCCGCGTTAGCACATGCGCACTCAGTAGTTTATACAGTCCGAAAGCGGATGGTAAGTAATGCCTAGATGTTAAATTTCTTAATTAATAACTTTATATGTCTAT
Source organism: Microplitis demolitor (assembly GCF_026212275.2). NCBI lineage: Eukaryota > Metazoa > Arthropoda > Insecta > Hymenoptera > Braconidae > Microplitis > Microplitis demolitor. The sequence continues at coordinate 16,721,774 of NC_068553.1, forward strand.
TTTGATATATTACATACCTTTTAATTATTGTACGTCGAATGCACTTGATTGTTTGTCCACTCGATAACTTTATTAAGCACAATAATGCGCCATTACTGGTTAATATGTGACGCAGAGAGATCAAACGACGATGTGCGACCATCAACGATGGCGAATAGTTGCTTGAGATATAATTCACTTGCCTGCTATACTATTTCTCCACCATTTTCCATGTGGGTAGCGCTCGTGTACTCGACACTAAATTATTCGGGTGTTTTCGTATGTTTCCGAGTTCCCGCTAAATTTTAGTAAATCAAAAAAAATTTCGGTTTTTTATTTTATTTTCGGGGGTAAAAGTTAAATTATTATGATACTTAAGTTAGCAGACGTGATAATTTTTAAATATTTTAAAAAATAGCAAATTTAAAAAAAAAAAACAATATTTTTAAAAAATGCACTTGTAGTTTTTTTAATTTTCTACATGTGCATATTTTTTTTTTTTAATTGTTTAAAAAAAATGAGAATTCTTAATTGGCTAACTTCGGAATCATAAATTATTACTTGAAGTTAACAGACAATGAACAATTTTTTGATTTTTTTTTGTTTTAATAAGTTAGTGACAAAAAAAAACTAAAAATATGCACTTGTAGGAAATCTAAAGAACTATAAGTGCAATTTTTTTGAATATTTTTTTTTTTGAACTATCGTTTAAAAAAACATCCAAAAATTATTAAACGTCGGCTAAATTCAGTACTGTAATAAAATTATTTGTTTAAATTTTATTTTCAGGGAAAAAAAAAATTAATGCTTGGAAATTTAATTTCAGGTGTAAAAAATAAAATTTTTAATTTGGGAAAATAAGGATTTTTTAATTAATTTTCAAAATTTGAATTTTAAAATATTTTAGGTGTCAGAAAAAAGTGACATTGATTTTTTGTAAATATCTAAGTAAATATTGAGTTAATCAAAAAATTGTAAGACACCTTTTTTGTAGATTTTTAAATTCTGTACAAAAAAGGTATCTTGTGTTTTTTTTTAAAATTGAATAGGTATTGAGATATGAGAAGTTTAAAATCATCTGTGGCCATTGGGATCTTATGTATTTAAATCGGGTTTAAATAAATTTTACTCGTATAAATTTATTATTAATTCTGTAAAAATTTCAGTCTTTTAAAATTTGAAATTTTAATAAAATAAAAAAATTATTAAATCATAATTATTTAGGATCAGTTTTTTAAATCGGGCTTAAATTAATATTACTAGTATATCTACATTGATAATATATAGATATACTGGCAATAATAATTTAAACCTGGATTAAAAATAAACCCGGTTTGAAAACCCTGCCCTTAATAAATTAATAGAAATAAAACCCATTGTTCATCTGTTTTAAATTAATGAGCCCGAAATTTGTGTGATTGGTGTCCGCACATCAATAGCACGAAATTAGCAGCATTTAAAATGAAATAAATAAAAAATAAATTACATCGCGATTTAAATTATAACATGTCAGTTTAGTTGAGTTTACGCGTCTTTTGTGCTTTCCGTAATTTAGGATTAGGCAATAATTGGTAATTAAATAGTCAATTAAATACCATTAAAGTAATAGTAGATATAAAAATATAAAATAAAAAAAAGTACTCGTGATAAAAGTTATCAACAATAATGGCTGAAAAATTATCATCATACTTTGAAAATAATAATAACAGCTCATTTAAAATTTTTGAATGCTGTAATTTAGATAATAATAATCAAACTCCCAGAAGTTCACGTCGTGTCCAGAAGAAATTATTTCCTACCGATTTAAATGATAGAGTCATTGAACAAGTAAATTATTTATTACCAAGTATTTATTATTTTTAAAATTTAGACTAAATCCGGAGTAAAAGTCATTCAAACGGAAGTTTATTTTAATTTTAAAACTCTAGTTCGGAGTAAAATTCATTTCAAAAAATTTATTTTATTATTGACTCAGAGTCAAAATGAATACGGATTTAAATAAAATCCAGTTTAGTCCGAAAGTCAATTCAAATTTATTCAAAATCCATAATTACTCTGAATTATGATCCTGAAGTTAGCAGACTAAAATTTTTGGATTTGTTTTTTCAGCAAATAAATTACAAAAAAAAAAAACCAAAAAAATGCACATGTAGAAAATTAAAAAAGCTACAGGTGCAATTTTTCAAAACTTTTTTATTTTTACAATTTCTCATTTTTTAAAAAATTAAAGACTCATCAGACGTCGGCTAACTTCAAAATCATTTCAAATTGACTCCCAATTTTTAAGTGAATTTAAATATAAGTAAAAATTTTTAGGTAACTGTGCGAAGTGAAAAGTGCGTAACAAGATGTTCATTAAATATAAACTGCGTAAAAACTCCACCGATGATAAAATCTCCATATCATCAACCATCAGCTCCGACAAAACCGCGCCGATTTACCGACAAATCAGATCTGAAACCAAAGAAATTGATTTTTAAAGACATCGAGGAACCAGAATCTGATCCAATCGAGCAGCCATCAGCGATTGGGATTAAATCTGATGACAAAGTCCTGCAGGAAAAGCAGCCGTATTTTTCCAGAGGACCAACGTCAACATCGACATCAAATAAAAACAATGAGCGTTTTAAAATGAAGCGGAAAAATATAAACGACAATAAAGAAAATAATATCGAGTTTCATTATCAGGATAATAAAAATTTAAATACAAATAACAATAAAAGTTCAATTAAAAAAGGATCGACATCCTTGACCCAAAAAAATTCAAACGGCAAAGTCGGACTCAAACATTTAAGAGTATAATGGATTTATTTACTTTTTTCTTTTTCTTCGCGTAAGAAATTTAATTGTCTTCATTTATTTATCGTGTTAATTAATTATAAAGTTTAATAACAGTAAATTTATTAACAAATAAAATTATGTTTAGTTACTTTACGGTCAAGTAGGTTTTAAATTTCTATTATTGAACTTTAATCATGAATAAATAATTTATTCTACAGATTAATTGTTCTTTTTATTTTACTACTATATATTTTTATTTTTTTTTATGTAACCTAATTACGTGTTATTGCTATGCGTTGGTATGATAAAAATAACCTACAAAAAAAAATAAAAATGTAAGAAAAAAAAAACATTGATTGCAAAAAAGAGAACGCGCGCACGTGGCGCCAATCGATAAAAAAAAAATTTATTTAAATTTTTTAGCGACAATCGGTAAATGTCACTTCTACTTTAGTGACTTTTTTTTGTTGGTGATAATATAGTTTTCTTGTTTTGAATTTAATGATAAGGTACTTATTTAACGCGAGACTGCGTTTTTATGTTTATTTTTGTCTTCATAATATATGATGGGTCAATTATTGATATTTATATTGCGTTACTAATTACAAAATGACGTTACTTTTTTTTATTGTCAATACTGACATTTTAAAACTCGAAATAAAAAAAATAATTTTGAAAAGCTACTTAGAAAAAAAAAATATTTCTACCTGTGTAAAAAAAAAAGTGAAAAAAAGTGTTGGCTATTCTAAACTTAAAAACGTGAAACGACAGATTTTTTTTTAACGAATTTGAAATTTTGAACTTTATAACTTTCTAACTAACCAACAGATTTGGAAGGTTAAGGAGGCAATCAAAAGAGGTCGAAAACAGTGGGAAGTTTTAGGGTTGGCCCGCAAGACCCAACATTGGAGACAGATTCGAGACAGATTGGAGACAGATTTGACGCCCAGAATTTGAAAAAAAAAATAACATTACGTTAAATTACACTATTATTTGCAATAAATTTATGCACAGGACATTTTCAATTTTAATGATGGTAATGTATGAGTTACAGCACCAAATGTGATATATATAATAAATTTTTGGCGACTATTTCAAATATATTGCTTAATTAATAGGCAGAGTCTGTCTACACGATTCACGCTACGGCCCGTGACTGCAAGAGAAATTTTCGAGGCAGATTGGAGACATGGAAGTTCGCCCCGTGACTGCAAGAAAATCTACAAGTCACGCTACGACCCGAGGCTGCAAGACTCTATGAGTTATTAAATCTTAAAAACCGTTTCTTTATTAATGATTGTTGATACTCAAATTTTCAAACTTCAGTATAAAACGTAACTCATTAGAGCTTTGAAAGATCATAAAAAAACAACCACATGCAATAGCATTTTCGAGCTCAAAAACAGCGGGAAGTTTTGGGGCTGTCCCTCAGGGCCAACCGACGCCCAGATTTTCTATAAGAAGAACACAGAAAAACTATTTTGATCACTGGAGAAAAATATTCATATATTCTATCATCACCTTAACAGATCTCACTAATTTAAATTATTTTTTCCCGCCAACCGTTTGTTTTTTTTTTTTTAATTTTTCAAATTTTAGTCCTCTTATAATCATGATCATCATTATCATTGAGAAAATATAGATCTCATAATTTAAAATATGGCAACAAATATTTATTTACTTATCATCATCATACGATAATAGTTATCATATATATAAAACTTGCGGACAGCTTAGTCTTATTATATAGTTTGAAAACCGATGATGAACTTTAACTTTTGCGATCGAGATATTGATTATTTAGGTCAAGTAATAATATTTATTTTTGATATTTTCTTAATGATATTTATTAATATATAAATTATTGTACATAAACATATATATATATATATATATATATATATATATATATATATATATATATATTTCTTATTTTATTGTTTTTTTATAAACTCAAGTCATTGATAAAATTATTGCGAAATATAAAATTATTATTTTTATTTTAAGAAAACGATTATTAGCCTTAAGGCCATAATTATAAATATATATATACTATATATATTTTATTTTTATTCAAAAGTTTCATTAGAATACCAGCATTAAAAATATTAATTAATAAATTATAATTTTAATCTAAATATATATATATATATATATATATATATATATATATATATATACTAAGTCAATTAAATGACTATTGACACTGGTCAATATAAAAAAAAAAAAATAATAAATATGAAAATGAATCGAGAGTAGTATTAAAGATGACATTTTAAATCGTTATGTTAATCATCTGGCATCAGGAGTTCGGGCAGGGTCATCAGGCCACTTTGACGTAAACGGATGCGATGATCCCCATGCCCCCAGGTCTTATATATGTATAATAATCTCTCTCATATCACTTGAAAAAGTACTTGAATAGAAACATACATACATATATACAATACAGGCATGTGGTTTTATAATAACAAAAAAAAAAATTTTTAAGTTTAATGACATTATAATTATTCTTAGTAATTTAAATAATTATTAATTTAAATTTGAAAAAAATACGAATTTTGAGAATAATATTTAATCGTTACATTAAATATTTAAAATAATTGTGATTATAATTCTTTTTCACAATACGATATTCACGAAAATGATAACCTCGGGTTATATATAATATATTACAGTGTATGGATGTATATGTATATACTTACTCAACCATAAAATATATACTTACATGGTAAAATGTATAGTTATATATAAAGACTGCGTTATCACCCTTTTTTAACTTGGTAAAAAGTCCGACGATCGTGTTGCTAACTGCTTCACAATAACCCATAGGTTATCATTTGTAATTCATATATACATATATTAATTCAGAAATTAACTACATATATATGTATGTTATAAGTATAATGTCGCAATCGACTATTCTATTTAATTTCCAGTTTCTATTAAATATATATTAGACGTTTCAAAAAAATCGACTTTTTTTGAAACCTTTTCTTAAATACACTGAAAAATTTCCAACAAATTTTACTATGGGTGCATTGTAACCCCGGACCATAAGAAAATTGGTACAAAATTTTCAAGTGTCCCATAGTAAACGGTATGCGCAGACGACACAATTGGGACCTATGCGCATACGTTTACTATGGGACACTTGTAAATTTTGTGCCAGTTTTCTTATGGTCCGGGGTTACAATGCACCCATAGTAAAATTTAATGGAAATTTTCCATGGTGTAGTTCCAAAGAGATGAAATCAGATTCCTGTTAAAAGATGCGTTCTTCATATTAATATTTAGAGGTTATGAAAAGAATAGTGTTTAGATCGATTTTGAGAGCTTGACTTAAAAATGTAAATAACTAGAAAACAATGGGGAATTTTGAAAAAGTTTATTAGAGATAATTTGTAGGGAATAAAATTGTCTACAAAAAAGGTTCTATGACATTTTGTGATAAGTCTGATAGTTTCGGTGTAAAAGTAGAAAGATCTCAAAATTTACTGAAAATTTGACTTGGAGCTCCTATAACTTTTGAAATTTTGAATTTATCAAAAAATAATAAGAGACTTTTTTTGTAGAGCGTTCAATTCTCTATGAAACTATCCTGAGCTTATCTGTACAATGAGCCATTGCCGAGGTATAAAATTCAAAACTTAAAATTTTTTTTCCATGTTATTCAAATGGGAAATAGAAACTAGGCGATTTTTTTTGAATGAGTAACGTATATACTTATATATAGATATAAATAAGAGATTTCTAAAAATCAGTGATAGATTGTTCTTATCATTTCTGATTACACTATCATATATAGATATATATATATATAGCTACTAGATTCACTGAAATTAATGTAATTTTTTATATATATTTTAATAATATACTTAAATATTTCTAAAATAAATTATTAATATAATTAAAAAAAAAAAAAAAATAATTTTCTCAATCTCAAAACTATATATATATTAGGGTGATTCAAAAAATAATAAATTTTTTTTTTTTTTGAATCACCCTAATATATATACTTCATATAAAATGTGGATAATTTTTTTTTGATAATCAAAAAAAAAAATATAATTACTTTTATATAAAAAAATATTATCATTAAGGGAAGTTACGCAAAAATACGAGGTTACAGAAAAATATAAAAAAATTCCAGTTGATAATATATTTGAGACAATATAATCTGTTAAATTTACGATCAATTTACTTGTCGTTTTTTTATCATGCATTTGTATGTGTGGCTGTAACGCTTAATGTTAAAAAAAAATACTTTAGATAAATGATTAATTATAAAATTAAATTAATATTTTAATAATAAATGTCTATATATAAAAGTATAAGTACTTAGTAAACTGTCATTGAGTTCAAGATAAAAAAACTCAAGTTTATATGAGTCATATATGTACATATATAAAATTAATTCGATTTTCATACGACTGAGTTTTTTTTTTATTTTAAAGGGGAACTTCTTTTTCTTAATTAATATTTTTAATTTATATATTAATTGTCTACTTAATTTTGAAAAATTAATTTTTTTCAAATTCTCTACTCATTAACTATTGAAAATTTTTTCCTGTATGTTTATTTTCACATTCGTTATCCGACGGGTGAATGAAATTTGAACGCGCGCAAAATAAATTTATTTTAAATTTCCCGGGAAAAAATATTTGGGAAATTATTGAATTTTATTTGAAAAAGGCCGAAAATTGGCCAATAAATTGAGTAAGGGCTTTTTCCAATAATATTTAAAAAAAAAAAAAAATAAAACTATAGAACGGAAAATTTTCAAGTTTTTGGATATTTTTGAATCTACTTTTCGGCCAAATTTAATTTTCGGTCTTCTGTTCACTATCTGGGCATTTTTTTGGCCATTTAACCCTTACTTGTAAGAAAATAACTAATAATTGGACACAGTGTAAATGGATAATTTTAATTGAAAAAAAAAAAAAAAAAAAAAAAAAAAAAAAAAAAAAAAAAAAAAAAAAAAACATTTGTAAGTAAACAAAAAAAAAATCTTAATGTACTTAAAATAATACAGAACTATAAAACGTAATAAATAACATCATTAAATTGTCATTTAGTTCATAAATTAATTACTGAAATTAAGACGGAAAAAAACTGTCGATTTAAAATTTTTGAAATACTTCGATGATTGATAAAATATCTATATTAATAACATGATCGATAATGATCATTAATTATTATAGATCAATATATAAGTACATACTCATACGTGTATTCATTATTTTTTTTTTTTTTTTTTTTTTATAAACTATCTACTATTATATATATATGAAATGACATTATATAAAGTATGAAATAATGTCCTTAACAAATATAGGAGTGGCTTTTTCAGAGGATCGATCATAAAATTAAAAAAAAAAGAACAGGTGACACAATAAAAAAAAAAAAAAAAAAAGACACAGGTTGTATACGATTTTTTAGACACAATATATATATATATATATATAGGAAAGATACATATATATAGGAAAGAAGGATTTCTTGATGCAAAAAATTTCTACTTGCCTTGAAAATTTTTATACTGGTTAGCCGACGTCTAATAATTTTTGAATGTTTTTTTCAAAACAATGAACTGTAAAAAAAAAATTTTTCAAAAATTGCACTTGTAGTTTTTTTAATTTTCTACAAGTGCATATTTTTAGTTTTTTTTTTTTTTGTAATCGATTCATTAAAAAAAAATCCGAAAATTGTCAATTGTCTGTTAACTATGATACTGAAGTCAGCTGACGTCTACTAATTTTTTGATTTCTTTTTTACCGATAAATTATTAAAAAAAAAAATATTTTCAAAAATTGCACTTATAGTTTTTTTAATTTTCTACATGTGCATTTTTTTATTTTTATTTTCTTTTTCATAATTGACGTTAAAAAAAAAATCCGAAAATTGAAAATCGTCTGTTAACTTCAGAACCATAATTTTTTCATTATAAATTGAAAAAAAAAAAAAAAAAATTTTTAGGTCGAAAACAAATTTCTAGCGTCAATAAATTTTTTCTAGTCCAAATAAAATTCAAGTTTTCAATTCGTAATTCAAAATTCCCTCACAAGAAATTTTTTTTGCACCGTAACTTTGAGTCAAAAGAATTTTTCTCAGAGGAAATTTTTACTTTATTCAAAAAATTCAAATTTTCAAAAAATTTTCTCGTCAAGAATTTTCACTTTCATCCGCTAATTTTTTTTTCTGTCTTTATATATTACATTCGATTGTTGATATCCATGAATAAATATATAAACTTGTTAAGTAAATATATATATATATATTTATCCATGTACTTTCGAATAGTACATAATTCTACGCACGTGATATATAATACACATAAACAAGCGCAATAATAAATGCGTTAATAAGAATCTATTGTACTTTGCGTCAATCAAAGTCCAGTAAAGGTCGCGTTGAAACATAGAGACAGAGGTAGTTTTCTTTGGTTGTAGTAATATATACCACTGGGTGTGGTATTTATATATATATATATATATATATATATATATATATATATATATATATATATATATAAGTCCCTGAACATGTATGTATATATATATATATATATATATATATATATATGTGTATATATATGATAAAAAAAAATATGCGAAAATAAGCATAGCAGACGAGCTGAAAATAAAATAAAGAAGTATAGCAGGAAGGCACGGTCGAGAGGGTGAGCTTGATTAAATGGAAGCCTGTCGTTCTCCAGTGTCCGAGGAATAGAAGTGTGACCACTCCCTTAAAATGACTCTTTTATATTTATATATATACATATACATATACATATATATACTTGTAAACTTAACTATACTGTTTATACAGACAGGTATGATTTGAGAATTCGTGACAAATTAAAAATACGCAATCGATTTATTTTATCGGCGTCATATTTTTTCCTTCGAGGTCCTTTGGATTTTATTACTATGTGTATTCAAAAAAATTATCACAGGAAAATTGATTGGAAAATTGTCATTAGAGCTGAAGAAAAAAATTTTATTTTTAAATTAGTAGCTGATATTATTGTAGATATTTGATAAAAGTGGAATTAATTTTTTTAATAGAAAGGTTTTATGGGTGATAGCCGTCAATGATGTGTGAGAAATTAATTAAGATGTCGTTTATCATCATTATATTACATTAGCTCGGTCAATGCCGTGCAGTGTAAAGTGTGTAATATTTATAGATGACGACTCTTTCAACCAGTTTGAATAGTTATTTTTGAATTTAGCTATTGCATACCTTAAGGCGCGAAAACGCTGGACATGATACTGAAGTTAGACGACGTACAGTAATTTTTAGATTTTTTTTCAAAAGAATAGTCAACTCCTCATAAGTCTGGTCTAGAGACAGGGAAATTTTTTTTTAAATTTCAGTTTCCGTGGGTTTAGTTTTGATCTCGACTACTCGTTATAAGCCTGTGTTTATTTTATATAATTTTAAACGTCATATTTACGTTTTGTCACATGCGCCAGTGTCCCGATTTTTCTAGTGCTTATAGCGCTGAAATAAATACTTATCTTTTTACACAAATAATAATTGTAATGTAAAAAATAATAATGACAAGGGTATTAATGAAAGTAATAATAATAACAATTGTTATTGATCAACATAATGCTCAATAAAACTTTTAAATTGTAACAGAAGGTTTAATTGTAATTAATCATTACAATTATCACCAATAAATAATATTTAACTTAATATTTATAAAATTATTATCCGCGAAAGATCGATAGTAAATTTTCAGAATTAATTTAGATATTTTGTTGCTATTGTTAGTTTATAATTTATGTAATTTTAACGGAGGCTTATAACGGAGTCTGCTATGAAACTCAAAAAAGTGGTTAAGGGTGCTGTTTGGACTCAGCTCCCGATTAAGGGGAGGCTTGTAACGCGTAGTCTACTGTACAATAGAATTTTCTTTTTATATTTTTTCATTTAAATAAAATATTAAATGTCCTAAAATGGAGCAGTGATTTGATCTCATAAAAATAAATATATATGAGATGCATGAAAAATTATTCAGTTATTTTTCATTGGATAGAAACAAAACAAAGTAATACTTAAATTATTTAAAGTTTATTCTTTTATTTATGGGAAAAACTGACGTTATCATACAAGAATTTCTTTATATATTAATATATATATATAAATATATATATAGTGTGCAATACAAACTCATCAATAAAGCAGATCTTATGATAATCTTTTCGAGCATAACAAGTGAACGCACACATGAAGAGAAAGTCAAGAGAAAATATATATGTGTATATATATAATTTTAAATTAATTATTAATATATAATTTTGTAAATATTTCTTAAGTAATGATTAAATTTTCTAATTCTTAATTGAATTATAAAAACATATAATGATAATGATTTTCACTATTTATTTTTATTTACATTTATTATTATTTTTTTTTTTTTTTTTGATAACAATAATACTTTAAAGCGATTACTTATAAGATAATTCTACAGTGACTAGAGGAAAAAAAATGTCATTCTTTCCAATTGTGTTTACACACAAAATTCCAGGTCTGAAATTTTAATGCCTGTATATTGGTTTTTTTTTTTTTTTTTTTTTTTTTCAATATGCGTTTAAAGAAAAAAATGTAAGACTATAGAAGCCCTAATAATTGAGTTGCTATTTTCTTGTAAAAAAAAAAATGAGTATGTTTTAATGGAAGGCGGGAGTAATTAATGGGCACTACAAATAAAAATACCGTTGAGTGATCTGATGTATAAATTTGAATTTGGAATTGAAAAATTAATTTTTTCCTAGCGATTGATGGTCGCTTGTGACCAGATAAAACAACCAAATAAATTTTAAGTGAAACTTGCGAGTGTACAGAAATAGCGAACAGGTGCAGACGAAAAGGCGACTGGAAAGTCGTTGCTGTCAGAGTTAAATGTTAATATAAAATAATAATGATTATAATAAATTTGAAAAAAATTAAATGAATAAGAAATAAGAAATGAGGAGTACTGTGAAAAATTTGAGTCATAAACCTCTCCCCCTCAATCGGCAGCTGAGTCCAAACAGCACCCTTGACCACTTTTTTGAGTTTCGTAGCAGATCCCGTTATAAGCCTCCGTTAAAATTACATAAATTATAAACTAACAATAGCAACAAAATATCTAAATTAATTATGAAAATTTACTATCGATCTTTCGCGGATAATAATTTTATAAATATTAAGTCAAATATTATTTATTGGTGATAATTGTAATGATTAATTACAATTAAAGCTTCTGTTACAATTTAAAAGTTTTATTGAGCATTATGTTGATCAATAACAATTATTATTATTATTACTTTCATTAATACCCTTGTCATTATTATTTTTTACATTACAATTATTATTTGTGTAAAAAGATAAGTATTTATTTTAGCGCCATAAGCACTAGAAAAATCGGGACACTGGCGCATGTGACAAAACGTAAATATGACGTTTAAAATTATATAAAATAAACACAAGCTTATAACGAGTAGTCGAGATCAAAACTGAACCCACGGAAGACTGAAATTTCAAAAAAAATTATGATACTGAAGTTAGCCAACGTATGATAATTTTTGATTTTTTTTTAAAGCGGTAAATTTAAAAAAAAAAAATATTTAAAAAAATTCCACATAAAGTTTTTTCAATTTCCTACATGTGCATTTTACAATTTTTTTTTTTTTCACAACTCATTTGATAATAAAAAAAATCCAAAATTTTTTGATTGCGTATTAACTTCTGGATCATAGTTCGCAGACGTTTAATAATTTTCGGACTTCTTTTCGAAAGGATGAATTATTAAAAAAAATATTTTTAAAAATTGCACTTATAGTTTTTTTAATTTTCTACATGTGCATATTTTTAGTTTTTTTTTTTTGTGATTTAGTTGATGAAAAAAAATCCAAAAATTATTACCCGTTCCCTAACTCCATGACCATAAAAAATTTCCCGTCTCCTAAACCAATTTTATAACGAGTCCTGTATTAAAAATCCATATCATAGTGAAATAAAATCCAGACGACTCCAAAATCACAGATAAAAAAACAAATTCCCCATTTACTCCTCATGCAGTAATTCTTTTTTGAAACCCCAAAACTCCTGGGGAATTTAGATTTCAATAAAATCCGTAATCACTCCCAATTTTTTTACAGTATATATATATATATATATATATATATATATATATATATATATATATATATATACATACATATACATATATATAAATTCTACTCACACTGCAGTTTTCATTCCTTTTACTCATTTATTTAAATTTAGTCTCGTCGCATTGACGCCAGGCTCTCTGGTAAACGAGGCGTGTCCTCGCGAACGACACGTCTTCGCTAATTGCAACCTGGCGAACGATTAATGCGTCGTATAAAAAAAATAAAACACACACACGCAACATTCTGAAAAATGAGATAAAGTTTAGTATACATGGTATAGAGTAGCGTTAACAAAATAAGTAAAAAGACAGTGAATAAGTAGCAAATCCTCACACGATCGTGCGAATCTTTAATACTCAGTTATTGTCTGAGCAAATAAGTGAAGACATTTCTGATTAATGGAGTTCCATTTTGTTTATTTAGTTTTTTAATTGCAGTGTTTACTGAAAGCTATTTTACTCATACATTTATATATATCTATCTATAGGCATTAAATATACTTGAAAAATATTACGACAATAAATTATAAGATCATACGAGGAAAGTTAATCAACAAATTATCTTTTTTTTTTTAATTACATATCAGGTCAAATCGGTTATCAATTGACCTCATATATATTTTTTTTCATATGCGTTTATTTAAATTTAATCCCAAATTTGAATTTAAAAATTTTTTAAAAAATTCATTGCCAAGGTGATAAATTTTTTTTTTTTTTTTTTTTTTTAATTACAGTATTGTAATTAAATACAGAAACTACTTTAGTACCCGAGCTCCCCACTGTGATATTTTTATTCCCGCGCATTTTTACCGGCTTTTTTAATCCCCCTCCCTTTGACCATTAGTTAATTTTCTGACGCGCATGCGCAGAGACACGCGTTCATGAATAATTGCGTCTGCGCAATTACAGTAGAAAAAAAAGTGTAAGAATGAAAATGAGTAATAAAAAAAGACACATAGATTGAAGTGATGGAAGATAAAGAGAGAAAATGTCAAGTGAAAGTGAGACAGAGGATTGCGCATCCCCCACTATGACTACTGCGCAACTTGAGCTGCGCATACGCCTGCTGTCCGTCCCGGACAACCAACGGCGCTAACGCGCAGCTCAGTTTGCGTCGCGCGGTCTTTTCATACGAATGTGTCTTCGTGTTACTTATTTGTATTACCATTACTGCCAACTCACTTTCCCTCTCGGCTCCGGTTCTTCTAAAAGTACTTTGACTCTTTCACTTGCGTCTTACACGCACACGGGGATAGACATCGGCCAGTTTTACGTTAACGAATTTCATTTTATCTATAATTCAAATTCAAAATTAACAAAAAAAAAAAAATTATTCTAAAATATCTGTTATATTTCTTTTAAAATTAGTGATAATGTTCGTGATATTTTTTTCGCCTTTTTATTTTTTATTTAAAAATTCGAAAAAAAACGTGGTCACTAATTCCGCATTTTAAAATCAGTTCTTAATATTTCTCAAGGTATTTTTAAAATTTTTTTTTATACATATATATAGTAGTCGCGATAAGTGCATGTTTTTTTTTTTTTTTAATTTTTTTTGGTTATCCGGGATAGTGCGGTGATGAAAAAACGAAAAAGACAAGTCACGTTTTAAGTTCAACCTGATATTTAATAAATTTAGTGTTTTATTTTAAAATTCGCGCCAATAAATTTGAATTTAAAATTAATTTTTTTTTTTTCAATTTAATTAGTAAATTATTATTATTATTATTATTTTTTTTTTTTTTGGGTAATAGTCGATGTGTAAAAAAAAAATGATAAATCGCGTCGCGACTCGCCGGCGTCGAGACACCAAAATGGACGTCGGCATCGTCGATCTTTGTTTGACCGGCAGTTTATTTTATACTAAATTAAGAATGAGCGACAAAGAGAAGTTGAGAGAGAAAGTAACAAAAAAAAAAAATTATAAAATTTAAAAAATAAAAGAAAACAGACACAGCAATTTATAATACGCGCCAGTAGTTTTTTTTTTCAAGACAGAAAAATAAGACGAGTTTTTAAAAAAAATATTTATTTCAAGGTGAGTAAAAATTTATTCACTAACCTCGCAATCTGCTAGTCGCCATTTTCAATTAATTTACATCGTTTAATTAGTCATGCAACCGGAGTTATTTATTTAAATGCTAATAGATAATTACCTTGAGTTTTTTTTATTTTTCATGTAAATTTGAATTTAAATTTAAATTGAAAATTTTACTTTGCAAGAAAAGCCGGTTGTCTTATCAATAAATAAATCGATATATTTATCAGTAAATCTCGAAAAAAATAATCGATTGGTTCCATGGAAAAATAGTTTCTCGTTGAGGCAAAAAATTCAAAATGGCGGGTAATTAAGCGATGATTTTTAGTTATTTTTGGTTTTATTTATTAAGAGATCGTTGTTGCTACCCGACAAAAATGAATTCGAGGAAAGTGAACAGAGGTCGTTCTTTAACATGTAAGGCTTCCGGTGGGTACCACGAGGGTCGCATGGCGGAATGTAATTCGGAAACAGCCGGCATGATCTTTTTAGCAGACTTGTGACACGCCCATCGGTCTCTTATATTTTATTTATCAGACAATTTTACTTTAATTATTTTTCATATTTATATTTATTACACGAGCCAACAATTTCGCGGTAGACAATTTCTAAGAAAATTAACACGTGGTTCAGGTAAATTTGAATTTTTATTTTTATGAACAAAATTTTTATGTTTAAAATTCCCGCTGTAAAAAATTAAATTTTTTTTTTTTGTACAAGAAAATTTTGCACTGAAATAAAAACCAAAAATTTTTGTTTTCAATTCAAAATTCAAAAAATTTAATGATACTAAAATTAGCCGACATATAATAATTTTTGTATTTTTTAAAAAATGATAAAATATGAAAAAAAAAAATATTTTAAAAAAATACACTTGTAGTCTTTTAAATTTTCTACATGTGCATTTTTTTACTTTTTTTTTTTATTCAAATTTAATTGTTAAAAAAAAATCCAAAAATTTATGTCTGCTAACTTCAAGATCGTAAATTAGTCAGCGTTTAACCTTTGGATTTTTCTTTTTAGATAAATTATTAAAAAAAAAAATATTTGAAAAAATTGCACTTATAGTTTTCAAAATTTTCTACATGTGCATTTTTTTAGTTTTTATTTTTTTAAAATTTATTTGTTGGAAAAAAAAATCCTAAAATTTTAAATTATATGTTAATCAAAATATAAAATTTCAGAGTAAAATTTCTTTTAAAAAATTTTGCACTGAAATAAAAAAAAATTCTGTTTTAAAAATTCTAGAAAAAAAAAATTCTTGTAAAAAAAAATATCAGGATCCAACCAAACGGCCATCTTTCGAAATAAAAAAATAAATTAATGCTCATTATGGATATTAGAGTTTTTAAATTTGCATAAAGGCGGGATACGGTTGATACAACTGGTCGGGCGATAACGAGCGAGTGTTGCTCGATGAAATCCTCGCTCGTTATTTTTTATCTCTTTTTTTTCATCTTCCTTTTTTTTTAATTCCTCATCTTTATTTTAATTTTTTCCCTATCTCTTGTACATCAAAATTTTTACAAAATTAAAAAAAAACTAAATTAACCTTTCCTCTAAAAAATTAATTTTTCAAATTCGTTTGATAAATTTCCAATCAGTCACATTAAAATTTATAATTTTGAATGTGCAAATAAAAATAAAAATTAACATGTCTCGGGTGCAGTGGTCGCTGAGCCTTAACTTTTTTTAAAATTATATTTTTCTTATCCATGACGACACCTGCATGTAAATGCGGGTATTATTCGGCGTTTGAATATTTAAAAGTAAAAAAAAATTCAAGAAATAAGTGGGGAAATATTGGAGGGGAAAAATATGGTGGCGGTGGAGAACAAGAAGAAGAAGAAGAAAAAGAAGAAGGAATAGAATGAAGAAAAGAAGGAGAATATAAGAGATTCAGACGCAGCATGTCTACGGATCAGGTCTCCATGATGGCGTTTATTTATTACCAGTATTAATACCAAGACTCGTAGAGCTGGTCGGTGATTACATAAAACTTGTCTCCGGTTTTAGTTTTTTTTTTTTTGGTTGAATAAAAAAATTTTATCCGATAGCTTTCTGTTACGTTTCGTCTAGACATTAAACAGTGATGTGATTTTTTTTTTTAAATTAATATTGAAATTTTTATCGTTTCCTTATGGAATTTGTTGGAGTGTTTTAATTTTTTTTTTTTTTTTTTTTTTTTATTTAATGGTGAGGAATTTTGAATTCTGGAGGATCAGTGATCAAGACTGAGAATTTCATCAAACGGAGTATCTGTTTACATCTTACCGGGCAGCATTAGATTTAGTTTAGAAATTTCTAATACTGTCAGGTAAAGATGTCGTCAGGGTTCCGAGATCTACAGAAATTTATTTTATTTTATTTTATTTAGAAAAGATTTTTTTGTTACTGTAAGTTGCAGCTCAGAGAATGGATGTAAAAAATTATTTAATAAAACATAGTTTGAGATGTAAGTCGACTCCATTGACGGTAAATTTTATTTTATATGTCTGATATTTTAGGGAATTTTTTAAAAATTGAAATTTTATGGAGAAAAAATTTAAGTAAGAGATTAAATTTTTTTAGTAATTGGAGTAATAATTGAATTTTTTAATTTTATTTTATGTCAAATTTTTGGAAAAATTTAATTAATTTTTGTACTTGACGATAATTTACTTTTTTAAATTTTTAAATTCCAAAAATTAATGATATTGAAGTTAATCGACGTCTAAAAAGTTTTGGAGTTGATTAAAAATTGTAAATTATAAAAAAAAAATATTTTAAAAAATTGCACATGTAGTTTTTTTATTTTTCTACATGTGCATTTTTTTTTTTGTAATTAATTTGTTGAAAAAAAAACCAAAAAATTGATAATTGTCTAACTTCAGGATCATAGCCGACGTTCAATAATTTTTGGGATTAATTAAAAACGATAATTTACAAAAAAAAAAAATATTTTAAAAAATTGCACTTATAGTTTATTAAATTTTCTACATGTGCATATTTTTTTTTTATTTTTTTTTTTTTGTTATTAATTTGTTAAAAAAAAAATGAACAAAAAAATTCGGAATTGTCAACTGACTTCAGAATCATAAAAACGATAATAAAAAAAAAAAAATTTTAGTAATAAAATAACTATTTTTATTGAATTTCATCATCTATAGAATTTATATATATAGTTACATATACATATATATAAGAATGTTAATTTATGAACGAATGAAAAAAAAAAGAAGAAATTTTCTAAATAAAAAATGTATATAAATATAAAGTGATACGTTGCCATCTTTATATTCTCGAGCTAACGCATAGCACAGCTAGAATAGATAATAAAAAAAAAAGAAAAAGTAAAAATGAACATAAGTAAGAGTACGGAAGGCGTTAAAACAGACATGAGACGACTGTACGACATAAAGTCACCAGTCATCGTCTCGACTCACAGTAAACTTTTCGTATTTCAATGGCGACAAGACGCTCGAAACGAAATTTGGACCATGGCCAGACATGCCTACGTAAAGTTATCTTTAAAAAAAAAATATATATGTATATATTTATATAAAGAAATAAAAGGAATTTGAGAAGAGAATAAATAATGTCTCTGAGTCGGATCTTAACTTTGGTTTCTCATATTTTAAATATGAAATATATTTAAGTGTCTACCCGTTATAAGCCTCCCCTAATCGGCAGCTGAGTCCAAACAGCACCTTTAACCACTTTTTTGAGTTTCGTAGCAGACTCCGTTATAAGCCTCTGTTAAAATTACATAAATTATAAACTAACAATAGCAACAAAATATATAAATTAATTATGAAAATTTTCTATCGATCTTTCGCGGATAATAATTTTATAAATATTAAGTTAAATATTATTTATTGGTGATAATTGTAATGATTAATTACAATTAAAGCTTCTGTTACAATTTAAAAGTTTTATTGAGCATTATGTTGATCAATAACAATTATTATTATTATTACTTTCATTAATACCCTTGTCATTATTATTTTTTACATTACAATTATTATTTGTGTAAAAAGATAAGTATTTATTTTAGCGCTATAAGCACTAGAAAAATCGGGACACTGGCGCATGTGACAAAACGTAAATTTGACATTTAAAATTATATAAAATGAACAAGGCTTATAACGAGTAGTCGAGACAAAACTATACGCACGGAAGACTGAAATTTAAAAAAAAAATTCCCTGTCCCCTAGACCTGGCTTATGACGAGTCGACTGTGATTATTTTTCTAGAATTTCTCCAGCCAAGCGTTACCATACAGCGACAGCTAGAGCTACGACATTTCCGAATGTACCCAAAGTAATTAATTTATTAACTAGTCTCATTACTTGCGCGGTAAATTTAAATATTTGAAAAATTAATTATTAGAAATTTGAGAAAAATTAAAAATCATGTCAAAATAAAATGGCGGCAAAATATGATAGAAATATTTGAAATATTAAAAAAAAACACGAGTGTTTGAACAAACCTTGGCGGGGAAATAATGTGCAGAAGGGTGTCCTAATACACTTGGAGATTTGAATTAAATTGCTCCAAGTGTATTCCAGCTAAAAAACGTCACTTGACTGCTATTTCCCACCAGACGATAAAATATATAAAATAAACGCAGGCTTATAACGAGTAGTCGAGATCAAAACTAAACGCACGGAAGACTGAAATTTCAAAAACAATTTCCCTGTCTCTAGACCAGGCTTTTGACGGGTCGACTATTAATTGTAAACTAAAGTTCAAATTTTGAAACCTGTCAAAAAAAAAATTTGGACTTAAGTCTCAAAGTTTTCGCAGAGCTTTTTGAATACTAATTTAAAATTTGAAGACTGGCAACCCATGTAAAAAAATTCGTTTCAAAAATTTTCGACTTGTAGAATTTCTATACTTGAGACACATTAGAACTGAGTAGAATTTTTTTTGAAATTTTGTAAGCAATTGAAATAAAAAAAAAAATTATCTAGGACTTTATACTAAGTTCCCATTTAAAAAGTTCAAAATTTGAGGTTTTTAAACTTTTTCAAAACCAGGGTAAAATGTAGTAAAAATTCGCATTGATAAAGTATTAGATACATTTTTTTTTACTATAAAAATTACAAAAGTTCTAATCTGTCTCAAATTTAGAAGTTCCACATGTCGAAATTTTTTGGAATTTTTTTTACACTGACGTCATGTGTGTCATTAAAATTTAATTAAAAAAAAAAATTATATTGACATCAACTTGTGCGCTACAATTATTATCAAAATATATATGATTTATTTTCATACATCAATTTTCCGGTTGTTAAATCTCATTAAATTGCAACATAATTGTCATACATTTTTATACTTTGTTTCTCATTATTAATTTTTGGAATTAATTATTTATTCAAAAAAAATGTAATTCTAAATTTAAAATAAAATAATTTTTTAAATAAATGAACTAATTTTTTTTTTTTTCCCATTTACTTTTTGTAAAATCAGATATGCGATTATTTATAACGAACATTATTTTGTATTCGCGTGACAAAAAGTTTACATGAAGCAAAAAAAATTCCCAGAATCGTGTCGCGGTCGTTGCGTAGGCATACATTTATATATATTTTATAAAAGTAGTAAAAAAAAAACTTGAGACATCCATACATATAATACCCTCATACTCAACAATGTCCTTCATAAAAGCGAATTAACTTTCTTATTCTCCATTTTGGTGCGCGCCTCGTTCTCGAGGTATCGTACGACCCTATTATTGTTTTCTCACTTGACTTTGAGCTTGAATTTGTTTTATTACGAGGGTTGGTTCTGTATAATTAATATATAATACAGGATGTTAAGGAATTAACTGATAAATAAAAATTCCATGGGCAATAAATATATGCTTATATAAATATATATATATGTACTGTAAGATAAGAAATTTTGTTAGGATTTTTCAAAATAACTTATGAAATTTAAAAAAAGCTTATGAATTTTGATTTGCTGACGTAATTTGAAAAATTGAAGTATAATTTTGAATTGAAAAATGGAAATATATAAAAATATATCTGGTTTTATTTATAAAAATTTTTAGCGGGATTTTAATTCAAAAATTTTGAAAATAGTACTGAATTTTTTTTTACAAAAATTTGAATTTGTTTTTTGTAATTTTGAGTTTATTAGTCTTACCATGAAATTTTTTATTCTTCAAAAAAAATTTTACACATTTATTGCGCCGAGAAAATTTTTGGTCTTCAATTCAAATTCAAAATAATTTTCGCGCCAAGAATTTTTTTTTCTGTATAAATTAAAATTCAAATTTTTAAGAAAATATTTCGTGATTTGAATTTTTGAAATTTTTGAAAACAAGTTGATTAATATTATATATTTTTGATAAATTTGAACTTAAATGACTTCAAGTAATTTCACGTAATTTGAAAAATTGAAGTATTATTTTGAATTCAAAAATGGAAATATATAAAAATATATCTGGTTTTATTTATAAAAATTTTTAGCGGGATTTTAATTCAAAAATTTTGAAAATAGTACTGAATTTTTTTTTACAAAAATTTGAATTTGTTTTTTGTAATTTTGAGTTTATTAGTCTTACCATGAAATTTTTTATTTTTCAAAAAAAATTTTACACATTTGTTGCGCCAAGAAAATTTTTTTGTCTTCAATTCAAATTCAAAATAATTTTCGCGCCAAGAATTTTTTTTTCTGTATAAATTAAAATTCAAATTTTTAAGAAAATATTTCGTGATTTGAATTTTTGAAATTTTTGAAAATAAGTCGATTAATATTCTATATTTTTGATAAATTTGAACTTAAATGATTTCAAATAATTTCCTTCGAATTTCCAGTGATTGCCTTTGAATTTTAAAGAAAATTTTAAACAGTACAAGAATTTAAATTCGTTACTAAATCTGAGACCGGTGAAACTTGGCAGTTATACTTATAACTACGCTTACCACGTGCTTCACAGCCATACTTTACGGCCGTTAAATTTTTTTTTTATCATCAATTTTCTCCGTTGAAATTTATTATCAACTAAAATGATTAATGATTACACTTAACAAACAACAAATCAAACAAAAAAATCAACATGTACATTCAGACTTTAAATTTATGTTACAATATATGTTCATAAACTCTAAAGTTAAAATTTAAATCAAAGTAAATTTAAAATTTAAAATTTCTACTGACTACAAAAAATTCAATTTTATTTTTTTTCAATGTAATTTTGGATTTATTGATAAAACGGTAGAACAAAAAAATGAGTTTCAAAAATCATTGAAACGGGACTAAAAATTTAGTCAGATCTCAAATTATAAAACAGACAATTTTGAACTCAAAATTTCTAAGCCTAATTTATTTGAATTTTAAACTCTAAATATCTCAGTAACTATTGAGTTTTTTGAAAAATTACAAGATACCTTTTTTGTAGGAAATTTAACGCGCTACAAAAAAGATCTCTTGTAATTTTTCAAAAGACTCAATATTTACGGAGGTAATTTCAAAAAAACCAATCACTTTTTTATGACTTTCAAATTTTCGCGGGAAAATTTTGAATAATAATTTGAACAATAACTATTGAGTTTTTTGAAAAATTACAAGATACCTTTTTTGTAGGAAATTTAACGCGCTACAAAAAAGGTGTCTTACAATTTTTCAAAAAACTCAATATTTACCAAGATAATTCCAAAAAACCAATCACACTTTTTAATAACTTTCAAATTTTCGCGGGAAAATTTTGAATTTCATTTTTTAAAGTAAATGAATTTTTTTTTACAAGTATCCCTGTAATTTACTACAAAATTTAAAGTAATACATTAAAAATTACCAAAGTCATAGTTATTAATATAAAAGTTGAGTATTACCTCTATTAAATTTATAAAAACTAAATATTAAACCAGAGCCCGATAATAAAATTTATTAAAATAAATTGACTCTTAAAGAGTAGGAGAAATGAAGGAAATAAGGCGCGATGTGGATTAATATTCGTGGCATGTAATGTACGATACGGATGTCGAGTCGTCGACTTAACTTTCAGGGACGATGGTACACGAAATAAAACTGGTTGGTTCGTTGGTAAGTTTAGTTGGTTCATTCGTGCTGTTCTTATGCCTTTACACATACATTTAAACATAGACACATACATATATATATATATATATATATATATATATATATATATATATATATATATATATCTTCCCCTATACTTGTACAGCACACCATACTCTAGTGTGTGTTCATATATATATATATATATATATATATATATATATATATATATGTATATATAATATAAAAAATAAAGATTTCAAAGGAACCAATAGTATTTCGGCAGTATGGTATAGAAAGCTCACTACCACTCCACACAATATGTAGCATAAAGTATGAACACACTATTACAAGCTCACCATTACCACCCGTCGAGCCTAACGATCATACCAAGTTCGATGAGCTCCCAACGATTCGTTTCGCCGCGGGTCGCTTTATTTCATGCTATGCGACTTGCCCAAATTGCCAGCCCACTTGGTTCAACAGTTGACAAACTAAATCGATATGATAAATAAAAAAACAATTTATCGAAAAAAAAATAGTAGAAAAATTACAGTTTCAAATATCAGCAAAATCTCTACTTTTGAAACTGAAAAATTTCAGTATTTTTGTGATGAGGGTCCAGTTTTTGCACTAAAACGTGATTTTGCCGAACATGTATAATGTAACGGGCAAAATTAGAATTTTACTAGGGCAAAATGGAATGCTTGAAAAATTTTTTGAAAAATTTTGTTTTTCCAAAATTCATTTTAAGTCTCTGTGAAAAAAATTTATTGTAAAATTCAAAATAATAAACTTTATTTAAACTGAAAATTCAAAGGAAAAATTAATGACTTTTCAGCAAAAAATTATTGAGCATGCATGAAAAATTGGAATTTACGAAAAAAAGTTTAAAATCAGTTTTTTCTGGTCGTATATGAACTGAAAAAAATTCTAAAGTTTATCACTTTTAGCAGTCAAAAAATGGTTTCAGAAAAACATGTTTTTGCTGAAATTTTTCAGTGGACTCAATTTATTCTCAAAAAAAAACACAGTGAAAACAACTTTTAGAAATTTCGTATTTTTTTCTCATACAAAATTATGCATTGAATTTTCAATCTATTACATTTTCGTGCAAAATTTCGAAAATTTAAAAGAAAATTCAACATCAGTTTTTTTCCGTACTTTGCACTGAAAAAATTCTAAAATTTATCACTTTTAACGGAGTCAGAAAATGATTTCAAAGAAAAATTTTTTTCCTGAAATTTTTCAGTGGACTCAATGTATTCTCAAAAAATACACAGCGAAAAAGACTTGAAAATTTTGTATTTTTTTCTCATACAAAATTATGCTATTGAATTTTCAATCTATTACATTTTCGTGCAAAAATTTGAAAATTTCATGAAAAAATTCCATTACCATAAATAAATTTCAATTTTCTTCTGTCAAAAAAAAATGTTTACTCCTTTTCTGTCTGTGGTCTGTTTTGCCTTCAGAGAAAACTTTTTATGGTGAAATTTGGTTCAATTTTTCAAATCAAAGTCAAAAAAAATCCCCACCCATACAATAATTTTCATTTCACATCAAAAATCTTGTTTTTTAACAAAATTAAAACATTTCCGTGAATTCGTTGCCTAATTTTTGACGCAGCATTTACTCAGCAAAAATATTGCATAGTTTGAAGCAAATGTACAAATTTTTCGCGGCCATTTGTCGTGGATTATTATCACTCTGTTTAATATAAAGAGCCCAGAGTGTAGGATCATATGAAAAGTACTCAGTAATAAAGTACAGTCTGTATTATATCAGTAACTGCGAATAAGCAAACCATAGTAAGAGCGAGAAAGATACAAAGCATGGTAAATTATAAGTAATGAATACGTGCAGTGGTTTAAATTAAATTAAAGAGCATCAGATGATAGGGACTAAAGATTTTTTTTTTCCATAGTTAATTTAAGTCTGCCTAGATCATTATATAGCCGGAAAATATTATCCTATGCAAGCAATTTCATCGTTACTTGGCAAAGTTAATGCCGGTGGTATGAACGAGAAGCAAAACAGTACAAGAGGCTACAAGAGTCTACATGCCGGGTTTGAATCTTTATTGCGACAAGAGGTACGCATTTATGTTAAACAATCTCTTTTCCTTTTCAAACTTTTCTACCTACTTGTTTTCACATCCTTGTCTGTGTAAATGTAACTAATTCTAGCCAACTATTTGCCGACTTGCGTGTATATTACACGTGTGTGTAGTTACATGTGGACATAATTTATGCATGTACTGCAATTGCACGTGTATTATACTATACAAAGGCTGCGGTTATCTTCCGTGATCGCGAGAAGGTAACCCACGACCTTAACGTTGTTGAACAGAGTCAAAAGTGACGACGAACATGAGTTTGATGCAATCGTTTTTAACATCTTATTGAACTGTTGTCAATAATTTATGCATTGAATGGTAATTTTTTATCAATTGATAAGACCCGCATGAAAATATTATATATGGTAAAGATATATTAAAAAATATATGTTACAGATATAAATATATAGGTGACGATACATGAAATCTTATATGGAAATATATATAGATTTTGGCCGATTTTATTATATTTCTATATATGTTTGCTCTTATATGATTTCATATATTTTCGTATAACCAATATATTATTTATATATTTGAAAACTTATAATTTTAATATATTTAAAAATAAATGTTATTTATATATGGAAACAAATAAGAATACATATATAATTCATCATTATATGCTACGATATATGTACCATGTATTTAACTTTATAAATTTTTGTATATTTTTCGATATATAGAAGCATATAAGTCTCCTCATATATGTAAGAATAAATAAAATATATTCTTTTCTGTCTTCCTCTCTCTGTTATAAGATTCAAACATTGTGTTCAGAATATATATATATATATATATATGTGCTAGCTTACAAATTTACATATATAATTATCAATATATGTAATACATATATGTGCTAACTTATAAGTTTACATATATGATTATAAATATATATAATACATGTATTAACTTATAAACTTACATATATAATTAATTATATTAAAACTTAGTATATTATATATAAGAATATATATATCGTTTTGGCCACTTATATGGTCCCATATTGATTATATATTTTTCCATATATATTTATCATATATGGTATTTTTATGCGGGAAAAATTACTGGTATTTAAAAATCAGTCAAAATTATTCGCGATAATTATTTTTAAATTTGAATTAAAATGCGCGCGTATATTTAAATTTCAAAAATTAAAGTACAAAAAATAATTTTTTGCGAGTTATTTTTTGAATAAAAAATAAAAATTAATTACAAAAAATTTGAATTTATTCAGTCAAAAAATTACTCGATTTAAAATTACCTTCGACGAATCTTTTGTCGCGGGAACGGCCTTTAAATTTAAAAAATGTCCCAAGGACAATTAACAAAAAAATTGCGCAGTTTTTTTTGCCCGTCAACAAATTAGTTTTTTTTACTAGAATTTTTTGCAAGTACATACATACTTTTAAATTTTTCTAACAAAAGATATGTTAATTTAAATAAATATAATATGTAATAAAGATTTAAAAAGTGGACTATATGCTGCGATGGAAATAAACTGATACATTCATTCTTCCACAGAAGAGCCAATAATTTATACACTCCGGTTGCCCGGTCGTATCACTCTCGTCGCGAGAGCGGCTTAAACGCTTCGGTAATTTCGTTTAATGACTCGTAACGAGCGTCGCTTGCAATCTACATACTGTTGGCTCTTCAGGACATGATGCGCGAACAGTGAACTTGACCGAGAATGTAAATCAAATGGGCTAAAAAATGGCAATAAAAAAAAACATCAACTTCAATTAAACATTTTTTTTGCTGACTAAATTTATCAGCGATCCCTTCATGAAAAAAATAATTAACAAATATCAATTATTTTTTTTTTTTTTTATAAGATTGTTAAAAAAAAATTCGGTCTATAGAATATATAAGAAAATTTTAACATAACATGGAAATTTTTTCCATACATCAGAATTTTTATTGAAGTGACGTTTTAAAGCTCGATTACGCGTTAACACGTCACGTGGTTTATTCTAAGCTATTACTCTAACCTAGAGTGAACGGAAAGAGCCGAATATTTCCGAACGAACTCGAGTTTGAAAGAATTTTTTATAAAAACTCTATGCTGAATAATATAAAGTATAGAATAAAGTTTGAATTTTCTAATTTATGTTGATTTATTTTTTATTGGATACGGAACACAAAAGATTTCTTGGCGCAAATTTTTTACTTGCCTTAAGAAATTTTTTAAATTATGAATTAAAAATGAATTCTTTTGAGTCACGGACAAGTAAGAATGTTTTTCTGTACGGTGTCAACTGAAAACGATAACTATACAAAGTTACTGCAAACGGAAAAAAATAATTGGTAGCCGCTACCGATTAATTTTCGGTAGCAGCTACCGAAAAAAAATTGGTAACTGCTACCGGAAAAATTGGTAGCTGTTACCGAAAATTAAGTGGTAGCGGCTTCTGATTATTTTGGTAACTGTAACAGAAATAATCAGTAGCGTCTACCAAAAAATATTCAGTAGCAGCTACCAATCGCCAATCGGTAGCTGCTACCGATTATTTCGGTAACTGTAACAGAAATAATCAGTGGCGTCTACCGAAAAATATTCAGTAGCGCCTACTGATAATATTCATTAGAGGCTACCGAAAAATAATTGGTAGCAGCTACCAATCGTCAATCGGTAGCTGCTACCAATTATTTCAGTAACTGTAACAGAAATAATTAGTAGCGTCTACCGAAAAATATTCAGTACCGACTACCAAAAAATAATTGGTAGCGGCTACCAATCGCCAATCGGTAGCTGCTACCGATTATTTTTTTCCATGTAACTATGTACTGTAAATTTTACTATAGTCATAGTAATTGTCATATATTTATATCAATGTCCGCCAGATGGCTAACATGGCCCAGCTTTACTATGACACCATAGTATTTTAAACGAGAATTTTTCCATGTTATATATAATAGTAAAAATAGTTATTCTTAAGACTATTATATTTTTAAAAAATTTTA
The DNA here is from genome assembly GCF_026212275.2 of Microplitis demolitor. Taxonomy (NCBI): domain Eukaryota; kingdom Metazoa; phylum Arthropoda; class Insecta; order Hymenoptera; family Braconidae; genus Microplitis; species Microplitis demolitor. The sequence continues at coordinate 16,749,842 of NC_068553.1, forward strand.
GTAAAACATATTGTAATTTTCAAAAATACTGAGGTACCCCAGTAATTTTTACTACGAAATTCTCTGTGGTCACAAATTTTTTAAAAATTTTTAGATAAATTTTTTACATAACGTCATATTATATACTTTATATAAAACATACTTCCGTTAAAATTTATACTGCTATACAACCATGACTTGTCTTAACTTATTTTCTGTCACATGGCCCTTTTATATACTTTAATATAAGATAATAATGTATTCGCCGAATATGCAGACGGATGTAATGTAAGCCAAAAAAAAAAAAAAAAATTTACGGTCATTGAAGCCAAACATTTTTTCAAAAAATAAGATTATTAAAATTTAATTCCTTAGTAATACAGAAAATTTACATACTACGATAATTTTCTCGCAGTACCGTACAAATAAATTTTAAAAAAATCCTAGAAAATTTATAGAAAATCTGGAGTGAAAACGACGAAATAAATAATAATTATGGAATATAATAAATAATAATAATATTAAGATGGAGGGTTGGATTAAAAATTCCTGGTTATAAGATACAATTAGTGAATATTGTCTGGTTGAGATCCATATGGTAAAGAACCCTCAGCTCCTGCACTATGAAAATAAAATTTAAAAAATTAAAAAAAAGACATACTTGATGGTTTTTGTTAATGCAATGCTCTGGTAAATGGGTTTGGTTCACCAGGCCAAGTGGTAAAGACACGTGTGAAACACATGCGTTTTCGCTCCGGGAGTCCAGCCCCTCGTCCTTTTCATATATATATGTATATATATAAATTTTTTTTTCTTCACGTAGTCCGTAATGTGTAGTCCACTACACAAATATTCATTCTAAGACCCGACTTTTCATTTCTTTATTTCTTTACTTATGCACCCGGCGACCGGCATGTCCACTGATACTTTCCTTCCTGCTTTACTTTATATTTTGTAAGGTCATTTAATATTTAACTTATTGCCACAAGGTTTCTTGACAATATTATAGTCTGCTATCATAAGCCTGGTCCAGGGGACAGGGAAAATTTTTTTTAAATTTCAGTCTTCCGCGCGTTTAGTTTTGATCTCGACTACTCGTTATAAGCCTGTGTTTATTTTATATAATTTTAAACGTCAAATTTACGTTTTGTCACATGCGCCAGTGTCCCGATTTTTCTAGTGCTTATAGCGCTAAAATAAATACTTATCTTTTTACACAAATAATAATTGTAATGTAAAAAATAATAATGACAAGGGTATTAATGAAAGTAATAATAATAATAATTGTTATTGATCAACATAATGCTCAATAAAACTTTTAAATTGTAACAGAAGCTTTAATTGTAATTAATCATTACAATTATCACCAATAAATAATATTTAACTTAATATTTATAAAATTATTATCCGCGAAAGATCGATAGTAAATTTTCATAATTAATTTAGATATTTTGTTGCTATTGTTAGTTTATAATTTATGTAATTTTAACGGAGGCTTATAACGAGATGTCTGCTACGAAACTCAAAAAAGTGGTTAAGTAGGTGCTGTTTGGACTCAGTAACTGCCGATTGAGGGGGAGAGACTTTTGACGAGTAGTTGACTATATATATATATATATATATATATAGCAGGTCCTCAACAGTTATAAATGAGGGATGTGACATCTTATGGGAATTTTTTTTTTAATTTTCCTTCATGCTATTGAAAGATGAAGGAAAAAAAGACCATTTTTATTCCACGCCTACTTGTCTAACTGAATTTGAGAATTTAAATGCTTTTTTTTTCTTTTAATTATTTTAAAAAAATTTTTTAAAGACAGAACAATTTTCTTGTATCTCTCATTTTTAAGTAAAAAATAAAAAAAAAATTTAATTGATTTTTTAAAATAAATAATTAAATATTTTTAATTATTTACTTACATTCACACTTATGGTAATTTGACATCAAAATTTTTGATCAAAATATTTAATTAAAATAACTAAAATTATTAGAAAATTTGAATTTTGTAATGGAAAATTTTTTTTTCAACTTTCAAAATAATTTTGAATTCAAAAAATTTTGCGAAAAAAATTTCCATATTCATTATCATAAGCTAATGAAATTTATATTTTACTTTAATCTTGATAATTTTTTTTTTATCAAAAATTTAAATAAAAAAAAATCCTATGATTTTTCAAAAATTTATTTTAAAAATTTTGTAGCAAAATTTTTTTTAAATATAGTCGCGACAAAATTTTTTATGAAATTGAAACATATAAATGTTACACATTCATATATATGTTACACATATATATTTTACACATATTCTGTATCAAAATTTAGATCTATGACTTATCAATGAATCATCATATTTTAGTCATGTCGAGGCTCTTGAAACTTCTCACGACGACTCTATTTTTATTTTCTGATAAACAAATACATAAATAGTGGCAACTACTTAACGATAAATTGATGACAAGTAAATGTTCCGTAATCTTTTAGATAAAAACATACGATATGGTGTTTTTTATTCTTTAATTAACCAACGTATAGATAATTATATCTATTGTCAAAGATAGATAATATAAATTTATAAGATAAACTTTTTCTTATCATAAATTCAATTGAAAAAAATACTTTATTATATCCCGTAGAAAAAATCGTTTGTAAAAATTCAAATTTATTTTTTTAATTTCACTTCAATATTTATTTAATCATTTTCAATACATACTTGTTCCCTTGTTTCGAGTATCACTAGCGGTTTTGTGGCTATGTTCTTAACCACGAAATGAATCAGCCATGAGAAAAAAAAAAAATAATGTAATTATATTTAAAAAATCATTTAATGAAATAAAATAATTTTACTGTTCAGGCTGATTTCATAATAGAAGAGTTTTTTTACTGAAAATTTCACGGTGACAGAAAAAATTTCGCTGTCGCAAAATTAAATTACTAAATTTGAATATTCCCGCCGGTTCAAAAATTTGTATATTTACATATATATTCGAAATTATATATTTTGTTATTGCAATAGTGCTCATATTACTCTGGACAATAATTACTTAGTCCGTTTTCAAGATGAGCGAAATCGGGTCATTAATTTAAAAATGGCGGGAATTTTAAATTTTTGAAAAAATAAAAAATTTTCGGGATTTGTTTCAAATAATTTTTTAACACAAATTTATATATTAATTTTAAAAAATGTATTTTTGGCTCCCAAAAAACACGGCTGTAAAATTTCATGTGTCAGTGACATTTTTACGTCAGCGGGAAAAAATGTCCAAGATGAGTTTTCAAAATTAATCATTATATAAAATCTATAATTTTTTTTTTTTTACAAACAAAAATCTCGAGATTTTTTTTATCAAAAATGAAAATAAATTTTGAAAATGACTTGGAGTCAAAATGGCACTACTGTCCCTTAAAGATGAAATCAAAATTTTTTTTTGCAGAAAAATAGTAAAATTTTGATCATTATTTTCAAAAATTTTTTGATAAAGAATAACTATAATATTTTTGAAAAATGTACATGTGAAATGTCGAGCTGCAGTCAATTTTTTTCAATTAAAAATTTTTTGAATTTTAAAAAATTGCTTCAAAAATTAAAATTTTCAAAAATCAGAAATTTTTCAATTTTTTTTTTTAACTAAATTTGGGTTCCGGCGTAATAATTTTTGAATGATGTCAATTTTTTACTAATTTCAACAAATCTCTTTTCCATTTTGGCTTCCAGATGGCGCTTTTTAAAAATCATAACTTTCTGTCTCATAAAAGCCAAAATTATATATATTCAATCTATTTATATATATACCAACATCGCGGGATAATTTTAGCCTGTACCCTAAGATCGGTGCTCGAATTTCCGTCCAGTTTCTTCAAGAACAAAATTAAAATATCTTTCATACAGAGAATGTATGAGAATTGTACTGAGAAAACATTAAATTAATAAATAACAGTAAGGAAAAAAAAATTAAAAAATGAAATAACGTGAGCGGTAATAAAGATGGAGTAGCGAGAAACGACCGATGTAAAATAATGATGATGTGGCTTTTGTGCCAACAGTTGCTAATCAAATACAAGTGTCTGCCAGGTGGAATTTTAAATAATAAGTATATCAATTTTAATACTTTATTATTTATTTTAAATAATCTTAAAGTGACTGTTTAATAGGTTGATAGTAATTTTAAGTAAGTCCGACATTATATACATTATTATTATATATATTAATATATCAAAATTTTCAAATTTTTTTATAAATGGCTCTGATTAAAACAAGTATGAAAATTTATTCAAGCAAAATTTCTTGCACTAAAAAATTTGTTTTCCCGCATGAAAATATCATATATGGTGAACATATATTAAAAAATATATGTTACAGATATAAATATATGTGACGATACATGAAATCTTATATGGAACTATGTATAGATTTTGGCCGATTTTATTATATTTTTATATATGTTTTCTCTTATATGATTTCATATATTTTCGTATAACTTCAATATATTATTTATATATTTGAAAACTTATAATTTTAATATATTTAAAAATAAATGTTATTTATATATGGAAACAAATAAGAATATATATATAATTCATCATTATAAGCTACGATATATGTACCATGTATTTAACTTTATAAATTTTTGTATATTTTTCGATATATAGAAGCATATAAGTCTCCCCATATATGTAAGAATAAATAAAATATATTCTTTTCTGTCTTCCTCTCTCTGTTATAAGATTCAAACATCGTGTTCAGAATATATATGTGTGTTAGCTTACAAATTTACATATATAATTATCAATATATGTAATACATATATGTGCTAACTTATAAGTTTACATATATGATTATAAATATATATAATACATGTATTAACTTATAAACTTACGTATATAATTAATTATATTAAAACTTAGTATATTATATATAAGAAAATATGTATCGTTTTTGGCCACTTATATGGTCCCATATTGATTATATATTTTTCTATATATTTATCATACATGGCATTTTCATGCGGGGATCGTCTCAAGGAAATTTTTTAACATGAATTAAAAAAAAAAATTTTCTTCAAACAAGGGACAATTATCTTAAGACCACGAAAAATATTTTCCATCTGAAAATTGTCTCATAAAGTGAAAACAAAAATTTTCCAAGGGGAAGAAAAATCATTTTGAACCAAGAAAAATTTTTCTTTCATGCTATGAAAATTTAAGTCTTAAATTCACAAAGCAAAAAATTACGTAAAGAAATTCGTTTTTTCTGTATATATATATATAACTAAAATATTTGAAAAACAAATATAAGCATATAAATAAGTTAGCATACAATTAAAAATTTTCATTGAATTTATTTATGTATCAGACTTTTTAACACTCGATCATTTTAAAATCCGGTCTGAGCATCACTATACCACAATAAAAAAATACCCATATACTACATTACACACATGATTAAAGAACACCATAATACACAACCATATCCCGTAGTCCCACCCTATTTTTACCAAAAGATATTTATCTCCCTAATGGCGGACGGCAATCGCTCGTAAACAATAGCTTCTTCGCTTAGCGAAACTTTCATACTCTTATTATTATTATTTTTTTTTTTTTTTTGAATTTTTATTTAATGCCTCCTTATTTTTTTTATTGTTATTTCTCTTGTTCCTCATGCACCGACAAATATACAACATACATTTAATGCGTTAACTTCAGCTTGATCCCATAATCTACCGATCGTAGCTTATCCTCAAGATTATATATATATATATATATATATATATATATATATATATATATATATATATATATATTATAAATGATCAAAAGTTATAAATATATAAAATTGCTGAAAAAATTAATAGAAAATAATTTTTTTTTTGAATTAAAAAATTTATTTGTAAAAAAAAAATATAAAATTAGGGGATAGAAAGGTAGGGTTCCACATGACATATTAGTATACCCTTGAATGTGGTTTGCTATTATATATTATGTTCATTGAAATGAAGTACCGGGTTTTTATTGGGTCATTGACCAGTGATGGAAATACAGGAAGAAATATAACAATTTCAATGTATTGTCAATTTAAAATTTTTTTTGCGATAAATAATAATGGTTAGAATTAGGGGGATTCAGACATATGACAGCAGACCTCAAAAATATGGCCGTAAAAAAATTACGCATATAATTAAAAGCGATACAAAATGGCACTAAAAATTTTGAGGAAAAGAAATATTTTTTGGAATTAGTATTAATTTTGGAAGGATCAAAATTAAAGCGGGAATTTTTAAAAATTTTTAAAATTATTTTTTGTAAACATTTTCAAAAAAATTTGGGCATATAATTTATAAAAATGAGACACAATTTTTTAAGGGTAAAAAAAATTTTGTGTGCGGTGACTAAATTCCGAGATACTTATATTTTGAGATGTTATATTTTTTATATTTTTCGTTATCTTGAAATAGAAACCTCTCGTCGTTTTTAACATAACGTGAAATAAAATATCGCCACGTAGTAAAACTATCATTAAATCATGTTTCATGTTAAAAAAATATTTAAAACTAAAATACTATGGACAATAAAAAATGGTAATAAATAAAGTTCATTTAATGAACTGAAATAATTTTTTAATTAAAGCAAGAAAAATTTTTGGACGTCCAAAATTTATGTCCGTCTTTTAGAAAATGAGGAAAAATTGTGTAGTTGAATTTCAATATCTCGGACAGTAAGTCTACGACGGAGCGAAAATTTTCTGAAAAATTCGAGTTATCGATGCCCCTTCTACTTTAAAGAGTAAACTACACGCATGCGCTGTTACATAAATATACAGACGTATACAAATGTGGGATGTATAGGATTGGATGAAAGACAATGTATCTCGTAATGGAAGTCAATTTTTAAAAAAATTTCCAACTGCAATTTTCTTGCATTCCATGGAAAAAAAATCTGGAAAACGGTTGACCCTGAGGTCTAGTCCAAAATTTTACCCTCACGGTATCATATTTTTTTCACAGAAGTAAGGAATTAGTAAATCACTTCGAATGCCGCCTTAAAGACCCAAATCGGTTAGTCCGTTAAAAAATTACAGAACACTCACATGTCCACACGTGTATACACACATACACACATGAAATTCCTCGGATAAAAATACCATATATGATAAATATATATGGAAAAATATATAATCAATATGGGACCATATAAGTGGCCAAAAACGATATATATTTTCTTATATATAATATACTAAGTTTTAATATAATTAATTATATATGTAAGTTTATAAGTTAATACATGTATTATATATATTTATAATCATATATGTAAACTTATAAGTTAGCACATATATGTATTACATATATTGATAACTATATATGTAAATTTGTAAGCTAGCACATATATATATATATATATATATATATATATATATATATATATATATATATTCTGAACACAATGTTTGAATCTTATAACAGAGAGAGGAAGACAGAAAAGAATATATTTTATTTATTCTTACATATATGAGGAGACATATATGCTTCTATATATCGAAAAATATACAAAAATTTATAAAGTTAAATACATGATATATATATCGTAGCATATAATGATGAATTATATATATATTTTTATTTGTTTCCATATATAAATAACATTTATTTTTAAATATATTGAAATTATAAGTTTTCAAATATATAAATAATATATTGAAGTTATACGAAAATATATGAAATCATATAAGAGAAAACATATATAGAAATATAATAAAATCGGCCAAAATCTATATATAGTTCTATATAAGATTTCATGTATTGTCACATATATGTTTATATCTGTAACATATATTTTTTAATATATCTTTACCACATATGATATTTTCATGCGGGTCAAAACATCTGTTCAAAATTTGGATTCCAAAATTCTCACTGAAACCGATAATTTCTTTCTTTTGAAAATTTCCAATTTTTCTAGCGGGAAGTTCAAAATATTTATATGAACTAATCCCACACTTTTTCAAAATTTCCCTCCCTTTCGCGGCGCTAAAGTACACCCGTTAAATTTTACCAAAGCAAATTTTCACAGAGTAGCATAATGTACTAAATTTAAAAAAAATGAAATAATTGTAAAATTTATACGTATCACCTCTAAATTAAATGTAAATATCATAATCTGATATAACAATATATATGATAAATTGCCAAAGCTAGTAAATTAAAATATCTCTCAATCTTCAAGTATATATATTTAATCTATAATCAATTTGATTATATATTAGTATGATGTTAAAATGTCTGATAACTAAAGATCCTATAAGTATATATATATATACATATGAATACATATATAGTTATATGTGTGTATGTTTATATATACATGTATACAATTGATACTCTTTTTATAATATATACTTATGCCAGGAATTCATGAAGCTAAAGGTAGTATTAAGAAAGAGAAAATAGATACAGGTGAGATTAAAGAGACGAATAAGGAGAATATATATCTCATGTGGCAGCTGGTCAAACAACTCGGAAGCCTGTTCGCTTCTCTTTCGACGTATTCGGACAGCTAACTTGTCTCTCTATATACCTTTTATATATATATATATATATATTCTTATACATTTATAGGAATTACTAAAATAAGTATAAGTATATTATTTAATTCGATATTTAACGTGACAATTTTTAGTTTTTGTATTAACATTTTATAGGATATATTTACGACATTTTTTTTTTTTTCATTTAGAGAAATAATTATATAATGACGATAATTAATTTTTTGTGATATTAATAGCGAATACCTGAGTTTCGTTATGTACTTTTTTTTTTAATTTTTACATCGGAAAAAAAATTGATAGAAATATTTGTGATTAAAAATTTTTTTATAATTAGAAGAATAGATAATTTTTTTTTTTGAAAAATTTTCGGGTACTTTTAATGGACTAATTTTCTTTACATGGAAAATCATCATAAAAAATTTTTCTTGGCGTAAGAAATTTTTTCTCGTTTTAAAAAAATTTTAGTATTAAATTCATAATTCAAAAAAATTTTCGCGCCAAAAAATTATTTTATGTGTAATTCAAAGTAACAAAGGGATTTTCATTGAAAAAATATTTCAAAAAATTTTTACTTGTCTCAAAAAATTTTTCGCACTATAAAAAGTATAAAAAAATTTTCTTCACTCAAGAAATTTTTTTGCCATAAAAAAATTCTTGTGTTCATATTATAAAGCAAAATATTTCTCACGCTGTTCTTTTTTTGACAGAAAAAAAATTATCCAACCACTCAAGTAGACATTTTTTGAAAATTTGAACCGAGAAATTTTCTTCACGTACAAAGTACTTACTTTTCATAAGAAAAAAAAATTTTCTCTAAAATAAAAAATAAACAAAAATTATATGAACGCATCAAAAAGATTCCATCCCATTTTTTTAATAACTCGTCAGTTTTTTACTTAATTTTATGGCAGTCTGTAAAATACTACTCGATCTAAAGAACAATGTCAATGATAATGGCCATGTTTAATGCTGTTCTATCACACAACATAGCGTGACGATTTATTCAGTGCCACACAATTCTCTCTTTATAATTGATATCACATCTACTGATAATTTTTAAAAATTCACTTCTATATTCACAATAATCCTTGACTGCAAAAAAACCGAAAATTTCATAAATTTATAATTTACTGCCTGTACTAACAGAGACCAGTAAACTCACAGTTAAATAATGCTTAGGAAAATTTTTCAGGTATATTTGAATCTCAGGTACAAAATATTTTAACGGACAAAAACCAGAATTTTCCTAGATCATAGATTTCAATCTTTTTCCATTAGTGAAGGCTGCATTTTTTAAATTTAAAAGCATTAACAATAAAAGTGAAAATGATAAATAGCATAGTATATATATATATATAAGGAGAATATATATGTATACAAAAGTATATTGAAAATATTTTAAAAAATTATACGATGAAATTCTTTGGCAAGTAAAGAGAAAGTTGTCAGGGACATGAGTAGTCCATGGATGGAGGACGTCATGAGTATAAAAGACAAGTCCAGGATCCTGAAGGATATTCAATTTTTTAAAATTAGATAAAGATTTTTTGATAACGACAGAAAATGAGTAAACTGGAATTTTATTTAAAATTTTTCCTGGAAAATAAATTATAGGCCCTAAATATGCAGTGGGTCGAACATGAAGTTTATATATTTATATATATATATATATATACGAGTCAAATCCGCATAAAACAGGAATAATTTAATAGATATGTAATATTGTAGCATTATAACCTAATTTAACTTTTGAAAAAAATTAATTTTTACTTACAGTACTCCAAAAAAAAAAAAAAAAAATGTTAGTATATTTTGAGCTGAGCTCAGATTTCTTTGATGAAGAAAATCATTTTCAATGAAATTTTTTAATTTTTATATACTAAAAATGTATTAGATTGAAAATTTCCAATACAGTCGGACCTCGTTAAAAGACTATCGTGTGTCTTTTTTTATAAATCAAGTATTGCGATAGGTTGAGAGAGAAACTAATAGTCTTATAACGAGGTCCTACAGTAGTATAATTTTTTATGAGAATTTCTAAAAGTTATTTGTTCTTTCAGGGTATTTTTCAATATATATATATATATATATATATATATATATATATATATATATATATATATATATATATATATATATATATATATATATATATATATATATATATATATATGTAAAAAGGATGATGAGGTTTGTTATGTGCAAAATGTAACAGGAAATATGTGTGATATTAATTCGTGACTTGTTACTTTGACATACTATTTATATATATGTATATATATGATGCAAAGTATATCACCCCTTTCAGGGTGCGGCTCAATCAATTATTGTACATATGTGTTTTATAAATGCATATATATAAATATATATATATATATATATATATATATATATATATATATATATATATATATATGGAATATGTATAGTAACATGTAGGTGAGTAGGGTGCGGTTCTCTTGACTATTACTAGCCGTTGAGCCGAGAAACTTATCCGCATGGCAACAACCCTCTGTAGACATTATTAAGAATTAACATACCTCCAGAATACATATTTATTTTTTTAAAAAATTTTCTCATCTATTAACACATTGTGAGAAATTCCCATTAAATTTTACTATGGGTGCATTGTAACCCCGGACCATAAGAAAACTGATACAAAATTTACAAATGTCCCATAGTAAACGGTATGCGCAGGCGACACAATTGGGACCTATGCGCATACGTGTACTATGGGACACTTGTAAATTTTGTACCAGTTTTCTTATGGTCCGGTGTTACAATGCACCCATAGTAAAATTTGTTGGAAATTTTTCACAGTGCACATTTTCAAATAGCGCGCTTTAGATTTAAATAATTTCCACTCCCTGATTAAATTAAACTATTTGCAATGTGAAACTTCCATAAGAATGGCGATTCAAAAGTATTCGAAAGCATTAAAAAGTATTAAAATTTTTTTTTTTTTCAAATCGTCTCTTTTAATAAGGAGCTCCCTTAAATTTGAATTGTGAAAATAGTGACAGTAAGAAGTTTGAATTCAAATAATCTTATACTTTTCACTAAGAAGTAAATATTCGCTACCAAATAGTCAATTTTCTTGCTCATTATTACAGAGTATATTTTTGTACTAATTTTGAACCAGGGTTAAAAATCAGTCTAATAATTTACTGAACATAACCTCTAATAATTAAAAAGGTAATATTCTAATATACATATTTATATATATATAAAAGTATCAATTGATTAAATTTTTAATATTTAAAAATAGAAAAGTTTACTAAATATTTATCATAATTCAAAATTTCTACATTCCATTTTGCAGATAATTGATAAAATTTATTTTTACCTCTGGTATTTCAAGTCAATTTTTTTTTTTAATATAAAATATTTTTCTAAGTTAATTTAACCTCTAATCCTAGATCAAATGCTTACATAAGGTTATTATATATATAAATATATATACTTTTTAAAATATTTCTATTATATTGGTATAGATTCACGTGAATCCTTAGAATTGTCAGACGATTTTACAATAAATATATGTATTACTCTTCTTCAGGCATTCAAGAGACCTATCGAGTGTTTCTTTACTTGTTATATATACATATGCATATGTATATGTATATGTATATGTATATGTATGTATATATGTGTATATAAATGTGGTTAGCAAGTAAATGTAAGAGGCTAAATATAAATTCCCTGTGACACTTGTTTCGAGTAAATCAACCCGGTAGAACGTGGACACGACTATAAGGATACAGAAAATAAGTGACAATAAAAGCTTCAGGCGAATGTAGGACCAGGCGAATAAGTTAAGGTACAATAATAAAAAGAAATATATAATATATAAATAAATAAGAGGATGATGGACTATATACCAGCACGAATCATTAAATGAAAAAAGTTTTTTGATTTTTTATTACACGCAGAGAATTTTATAGTAAAAATTATCCGAAAATTTCAGGTAACGGTCGGACGACTCGATATTCTTGAGAATTATATTAATATTCATTGTAGTCATTTTCAATAAAATTTTATTTAATTATATTCTAGAAGATGACTATTTTTACTGTACCTCATAGTAATATTTTTGACTCATCAAAAAATATATTATTTTATTTTAATATTTACTACAGAAATAACTATAAAATGCCGTATTATCAACTATAAAATGATTTTTTTTCGAATATCTCCTTGACAGATTGAAATTACAGTATTTAAGGTAAATCACTGTGTTTACGGTAGATTTCGGTATTTAAGGTAAATTACTGTATTTACGGTAAATTTCGGCATTTAAGGTAAATTCCCGTGTTCACGGTAAATTTCGGTATTTAAGGTAAAATAGTGTATTTAAGGTAAATTACGGTAGTTAGGGAAAATTTCGGTATTTACGGTAAAATACTGTATTTAAGGTAAATTGCGGTAGTTAGGGAAAATTTCGGTATTTACGGTAAATTCCCGTGTTCACGGTAAATTTCGGTATTTAAGATAAAATAGTATATTTAAGGTAAATTACGGTAGTTAGGGAAAATTTCGGTATTTACGGTAAAATACTGTATTTAAGGTAAATTGCGGTAGTTAGGGAAAATTTCGGTATTTACGGTAAAATACTGTATTTACGGTAAATTTCGGTATTTAGGGTAAGTTACTGTGTTTACGGTAAATTTCGGTATTTACGGTTAATTACTGTATTTATGGTAAATTGTGGCATTTATGGTAAATAAAAATATTCGCGAGAATTAGGGTAAAATACGGTACTTAGGTAAAATTTCGGTATTTACGGTTAATTACTGTATTTATGGTAAATTGTGGCATTTATGGTAAATAACAATATTCGCGATAATTAGGGTAAAATACGGTACTTAGGGAAAATTTCGGTATTTACGGTAAAATACTGTATTTACGGTAAATTTCGGTATTTAGGGTAAATTACTGTGTTTACGGTAAATTTCGGTATTTACGGTTAATTACTGTATTTATGGTAAATTGTGGAATTTATGGTAAATAACAATATTCGCGAGAATTAGGGTAAAATACGGTCATTAATCCCAAATTGTGGTAAATTATAACAGTACAACCATTCACCGTAAATTTCCAGCAATCCTGCGGTATTTTACGGTAAAAGTGCATTTTTTTATTACAAATTTTCCGTAACATTGCGGTATTGCATTTCAAGCGTGCAAATTGATTGCAAAATTACGGAATTTTCCCGTAAAGTAAAGTATTATACTGCTCGACGGTAAAAATGCCCCTGTTACTGCAATTTACCACAAATTTTCGGTAAAATTTCAGTATTTCTCTATACTCGTGCAAATTTACTGCAAAATCGTGGAATTTTATCATAAAGTGAAGTATTGTACTGTGTTACCGTAATATGGGACAGAAATACGAAATTTGGCAGTAATATGCAGTCATTTTTGGTAAATATCGTAATTTACCGCAAATTCGGATCCGCTACGACTTGTATAGTTTCAAAACTTGGTAAGTATATCAAACTCATCAAAAAATGACAATAACAACAAAAATGTTTTTTTTTTTTTTTGCAAATTTTTTTGGTGACTCATCGAATCCTTGTCTACTCTATAATAGATATTCAATCTTTTTTCTGCTCGTTCATGAAGTACAGGCATTTTACGAAGAAATGTAACGAAGAATACCATAAAGTAACGCTTTTTTTTGAATTTGCACAGACAATTTTTTAATTAACATCAAAACTTTTATAGATTTTGAAATACAAATCGTAGTAATAAATTGATTTTTTAAAATCAACTTCACTACTTTCAATTTCATCGAATTGATTCTTTAATATTTTCAACATTTCATCATAATCATTGTAATTATATAGACTAGTCTCATGGTAATAATTTATTACTAATTTTGGAATCATAAAATATATGACTGACTTAGAATTTTTTATATCCCACTCTTGGGTTTTTATTTTCGGTATTAATTTATTTATCAAATCTAGACAAATTGAATCATCTGACTCCTCATTTTTAATTACAACGAATTCATAAGCGAGTAGCAATAAAACTAACCTACAAGATAAATCCGTCCAATAAAATTTAGTTGAACCGTCAAGCTTCAAATCGACCTCCATTTTGTTTTTACTTCTCTTAATTATATCACTGACTATTTCTTTATAATTTTCGTCTTTTTGAAATGAGTAGAATTGCAATAATTCAAATGTGATATTGTAAAAACTTGTAATTTCTTTGTCGTCAATATTTTCGACGGTCCAATTTTTGAATTTTTCATTTAGATAATTATCGGGATCTTTATTGTAGCCGAAAATTAATTTATTGATATCAATTGATGGTTGAGGTTCATCGAATTCAAAACAAATTGAAACATTTTTCAAAATTTTCTCGCGTCTTGTTCTCAAAATTTGTTCTGCCGGGATAAAATCTGTCACATATCCATGTTCAAAATCATCTGGTGTCGGCATTACTGAAGTATCTGATATTTCATCTAAAAGTTCTGAATTGTATGCAGTCGATTTTGGACTATTGGATTTTTTCTCAGAATCTTCAGATGCACTTTTATTACTTTGATCATCAGTACGAGCTAGATCAGTATATACAATTAAAACTGAATTATCTGGTCCTTCATTATCTAAAGATGAAGATGCTTTTTGATCATCTTCACTTTGACTGTTTGGATCTACAGGAATTTCTGATCGAGTAGATTTTTTTTCAATATTTTTAGTAAATTCTGTTTTTGTGTTTGTGTTCAAATTGACTGCAGTTGATTGGTTATTAGCATTTCCAAAATAGAAGGGCCAAATCAAAAGTAAAATTATTATTATGATACAAATGATAAGAAATATGTTTCTGAATCTAAACATTTCTAATGAGTATTGCTTTTAATTATTATTTTTTGAATGTATTCGTTACTAATAGAATGTAATAATTTTTGAAAAGTGTAAATTGCATGAATCATGTCTAAATTCATGTATATTAAATTGTGTCCAATAAAATCAATTTTTTTTCGGTCTCACGAAAATTACGTTGAATGTAAGATAAAAAAAATTGGGTAGCAAGTTGGGCCCTTCGACTCAATTAAAAATCGCGCGCTCGCTCAAATAAGATTTCCCATTTAAATAACATGGAAACATTTTTTTTTAACTTTGAAATTTTATAACTCGTTGACGGATCAATAAATTGAAACGACCATAACATATTTTTGCAGAGAATTGAATGCTCTACAAAAAAGGTCTCTTATAATTTTTTGATAAATCTAACCGTTCAAAAGTTATTTAAGCTTACATTCAAATTTATAGTAAATTTATCGTTTTTTTGACTTTTCCAGCAAAACTTTCAGTCCTATCGCAAAATGTCATAAGACCTTTTTTGTAGACCATTTTTTTTGCAATCAAAATATGTTATTTAATAATTTTTTAATCTCAGTCCAAAAATTACAGGTTTTACAAATTAATAATTTGGGAAAAAAACTGAAATTTCCGTAAAAAAGTAACTTTTGAACGGTTAGATTTATCAAAAAATTATAAGAGACCTTTTTTGTAGAGCGTTCGATTCTCTACAAAAATATACTATGGTCGTTTCAATTTATTGATCTGTTACCGAGTTATAAAATTTCAAAAGTAATAAAATCTTTGTCTTTTTTGTAGAGACCAAATAAATAAAAAAAAAATTTTGATTAATAAAATGAAAAAAAAATTTATATTTTTTACTACAGTTAAAAATAATTTTTTTCCTACTGAATTATATATTTATTTATACCTAATTTTCGTTTTGAAATTAGATGCGCGCGGTATTCAAATTCAGTTATAAAAAAAAAAATTTTTACAATACATTTTTATTCATTAGATTTTGTGTATTCCAACTGAAGAGATTACATATTCCATCAGATATAAAGGTAGCACATGAACTTGAACTTGATTATGCCAGTCTGTTGTATGGAATAAAAAACTATATAAAGTCAAAGACAAGAGTATAAAAATAAGTATACTAATTTTTTTTTTACATAATTTAGTTTTCATTTGATAGTAAAATGCAAAAATTTTTTTTAAACTTTATAGAAAAACAATAATAATAAATAAATATAAATATATATATATATATATATATATATATATATATATATATATATATATTATTACATATTCAATGATCAGAAGATATGATATCCTGTGAGTGGTCTCGGGATGCGTCAAGATATTCATGTAGAGACAAGAAGACTTGATGTGGAGAGTTCTCGAACTTAAACTCACTGGAATTCCATAATGTATTAGTAAGCGCGTGGAACGGAGACGTATCGCGGTATCGCGATTCGAATAATCGATACGTCCTGTTATCTGAATTTATTTCAGACAACGTTGAGAAATTGAAACAACTCAGACAGAGTATGTACTACGAATTACTCAGGCATCAAATCAAGATGCATCTTAATACCGAGCGAATGCATTTTTGTACCGAGTAAATATAATAAATATGACATTTGTTTGCTCTTCAACGACACTATCTATTTACTTGTATTCATTTATAATAATAATAAAAATTCAGATTCTAATTTATTTTAAGGGAGGGGGGGGGGTTGGTCCTTTAAGAAATGAGGACTTATGTGTAATATAAATATCAGCCCATTTTGCCCTACTTTCTCTTAATAGGAGGGGGGGCGTAATGGGCCCCTTCAAATTTTGAGGCAAAATAGGTCCCTTGAATTTTTGGGCCCATTTGCCCCCACCCTCTCCTCCCCTTACTTTTAAATTTTCACACGTCACCTGAAAATTTATATTTTGCTGAAATTTTTAGAAAATCGTCTATTGCTGTATAGAAAAATTCGCCGGGCTAAAAAAGCAGAAACAAAATTTGCCTGAAAAAAACTGAAAATAGGCTGTATTGTAAGCTGAAAAATTATAATTTATCAGCCGGTTTATTGGAAAAAATAAAATTTCGACGCGTTTTTAGGCATTTTTCGATCTTTTTCAATGAAATTCTACAATTTCATTGAGATTTCGGCCAAATTTAGGTCTCTTTAACTAAAATTTTCTGATTTAGGCGCGATTTCGTAAAGATTTTTGACTTTTCAGTCAAACATTTTTACCTGGGAAAGATTAGGGTAAAATGAGACACCATTTTTTGAGAAAACATTTTTTTTGTGCATGTTTCTGCAATTTCTAAAGAACATGGACTGATTTCAGCAGAAAAAAAAAGAATTTTTTGCCAGAAAACATTTGTATTTGTCCTAAGATACTTTTTACATCATGAGTTAAAACCAAAAATTCTCTTGAGTCAAGAAATCCATTGTTTTGCGCACCCCAAGAGTAAGACCATTTAGAAATTTTGCTGAAAAAAAATTATTTCGTGTATCGTGAAAATTATTTAATTAAAAATCGACAAAAATCAAACTCAGGGTAAATGGACTTTTCCAAAATTTTCAAAATTAATGTACATAATTTTTATACAAGTGTTGCAATTGTAATATTTCGAATTTTTTAAAAAACAAAAAAATTTTTTTTTGACAAAATTCTAAAATGGTCGCACTAGTGACTAATTTACTCCATACTCCTCCCCATATATATATATGTATATATTTATACTCATGGTTTTAACCGATGAGTCCTGATTCTATTTAATAAGTAAACCCCCGGAAAGCCGAATATTTTCATAGTAATTTTTGTGTATTTTTCCATGACAACTATAAAAAGTCATGCAACATACAGAAATAAAATTATTTTTCATTTGACCTTGCCCTTTATCTTTATCCAGAGACAATTAAGATCGATTAGTGACATATGTCATAAAGAGAAAGAAATACGGGCTTATTTTTATTAATTGGCGAAGAGAAACAATAAATAAGAGACATAATGAAATATTAGTGTCAGTCTAATTAATTTTTTTATTAGATTAAATTAGTGCTATATTAATGACAATTAGTTTTCTTTATTTATTTATTTAATTATACGCGGATAAAAAAATGGGTATTTTTCGCTCATTTCTGTTCATATAAGGAAATTTCCTATATGGACATATTGAAATCGATATGTAAAAAAGGGTAAAATTTCTATAATCGATGGATTTTTTTTCCTATATTATAGAGGGATTTTTTCCTATGCTAACATTGGGATTTATTTTGACATAGAAAAAATCTCTATAATAATATGGGAATTATTACTATGTTTACATGAAGATAATTCCCATATTCTCATAGTAATTTTTCCATAGTAAAAATCCCAATGTCAACATGAGATAAATTCCTATAATAACAAAGGAATGGTCCCCATGTGGACATAGTAATAGTTCCTATATCATTATAGGAATTTTCCGATGTCAACATACGCATCATTCATATGTTGACATAGTAAAAATCCCAATGTCAACATAGGAAAAATCCCTATAATAATACAGGAATTATTCCTTTGTTCACATGGAGATAATTCTCATGTTTTTATAGGAATTTTCCCTATGTCAACATAGGGATTATTCCCATGCCGACATAGTTAACATCCTAATGTCAACATAGGGATTATTCCTATGTTGACATAGTAAAAACCCCGATGTCAACATAGAAAACATTACTATAAAAACATGAGAATTATCTCCATATGAACATAGTAATAATTCTTTTATTATTATAGGGACTTTTCCTATGTTGACATTGGATTTTTACTATGTCAACATATGAATGATGCATATGTTGACATCGGAAAATTCCTATAATGATATAGGAACTATTACTATGTCCACATGGGGAGCATTCCTTTGTTATTATAGGAATTTATCTCATGTTGACATTGGGATTTTTAATATGTCAACATATGAATAATGCGTATGTTGACATCGGAAAATTCCTATAATGATATAGGAACTATTACTATGTCCACATGGGGATCATTCCTTTGTTATTATAGGAATTTATCTCACGTTGACATTGGGATTTTTACTATGTCAACATATGAATGATGCATATGTTGACATCGGAAAATTCCTATAATGAGATAGGAACATTCCCATGTTATTGTAGGAATTTTCCCTATGATGACATTAGGATTTTTACTAAGCCAACATGGGAATAATTCTTATGTACTGACTTTGAAAAAATCTTGAGTTGACATGGAAAAAATTCGTGTAATAACATAGGAATTATTACTATGGTCACGTGGGGACAATTCGTATGTTGACGTGGTAAAAATTCCAATGTCAACATTGGAAAAACTTATATCATAACATACACGGGAAAAAATAATAGGTAGCAGCTACCGAAAATTTATTGGTAGCGGCTACCGATTGCCACTCAGTAGCTGCTACCGATTATTTTTTTCCGTGTAGAAATAATTCAGGTTTCATAGTAAAAATTACCATGTCTCATAGAAAAATTTCTATATTCCATAGATAAAAGTAGCTATCCATAGGAAAAATTACTTGGTTCCATAGGAAAATTACTAATTTAACATTGGTACAGTTCCCATGTAACATAGGAAATTTTTTTTTATTGACAGTCAGAATGCCTGTCACCATTGGAAAATTATCTATGCGAAAATGGAAAAATTCCCATTAGTTTTCTCCATGTATAAGTTAATAAATTAATAATGTGGATAAGTAAATTAACTTCATAATTGTCTTGATGGTTAGTGATTATTAATTTTTTTAAATTCACATTTGCGTGTTGTTACCATCATGGAGGAATAAATTCGTATTGTGAAATGAAATGGCTATAAAAGAGGTGTGTTGTGCAAAAAAAATAAAAAAATTTTCAATATAAGTGATAATGGCGGTGGCAGTGATAATGATAGTGGCGATTAAAGGGTAGTAAGGGTTGAAATGAGATAAAAATAAAATATAAAAGAAAAAAAAATAACTAGCGAATTACACACGTAGAAAAGAGGGTGATTATTTTGCGTGAATCTAATTCTTGTAGGAGTGGACGACAAGATGGCGATAAGAATAGTAGAGTGAGAACTCTAAAGGGAAAAAAGTATAAAAATTATGTGTTCATGTTTAAAAAAAAAAGTAAAAAAAGATAAAAAGAGAGAGTAGAAGGTGAGTAACATCGCGTGCGACCTAATTTTTCCAGAGTTTGTCGTCGCCGACGTATTTTCGTTCCTCTACTCTCTTTGTCTAGTGACGAATGAGTCCCATGACCTTTGTCTGCCGCTTTTTAATGTTTTTTTAAATTATTTTTCTTTAACTTTTAAATTTGTGTTCTTTATAATTATTCTTTATCATCATGCTTATAAATTTTTTTTTTTTTTTTTTTTTTTTTATTATTATCATATTTTTCAAGTCTGCTATTATTTATATAATTATATAAATAAATTTAATTTATCGTTGAAAAAAATCATTCATTTTTTTTTTTGTTTCAGGAAATCTGAAGTCGAAATCCTCGGAAAAAAATTTTTACAAAAAACTGGATTATTTTCCGTAAATTTTGGAAATCAAAAGCGAATTTTTTTTAAAATTACTTGAGAATTTTTTTTATTTTTTAAAAACGATTCCCCATTTTTTTTGACAAAAAAAAAATTTCCATGCAAACTGATTTTTTTTTATTTTTTTAAAACCCATGCACAGAAAAAAATTTTTTCTTGCCCCAAGAAAATTTTCCGTTAAAAAAAAAAAAAATTAACTTTGACAAGAATTCTGCGTTTTTTTAAGTTTAGATATGTATCGTTTTGAATGACGTCACACTTTATCAGACGTCAAAAAAACGAGATAAGAAATTAGAAATAGAAAACTAAAAATTATTTTTTAAAATTTCAGCTTCATAGTTTATAAATGTATGACTATGTATAAATATATGAGGTGTAAGTCTGAAATTTTCTATAATTTTTCCAAACAGTTCTATTCTACTTCACTTTAAGAAAAACAAAAAGTATGTGTTATTATTTTCTCATAACTCAAGATAAATATACTGGTATATTTATCTAAACTATGTGTTTCCAAAGTGAACAATGCAACAAAGTAATTTTTATTTCAGGTCATTGTTTGCAACCCAAGATAGTAAATTATTACCAAAGAAGTTAAAAGTTGAATACTTTGCTGGAGTAGTAAAAGTTTTTTACTTCAGTAATGATAAGATAGTTATAGGGAATGTAAAAGTTGCTGCTACTTATGCGAGTAAACTAAATATGTGTAATCTTTAGCTAGAATAGATAACCAATCTGATATTTTTAGTAGAAACTGAAATTTTCAATTTTTAATAAATTCGTAAAAAAATGAATATTCACAGAAAAAAAAATTTTTTGGCGCGAAATTTTTATTTGAAAAATTGAGGTTTTGAAAAATATTTATTTTCAATCTAGAAAATTAACTTTCAATCAAGAATTTTTTTTTCTGATTCTAGAACATCTGGAAAATCGCAATATTCTGAGTGAAAATTTAAAAATTGACGTCAAAAAAATGGTCCATTGTATAGTTTGAAAAAACTGGATATTTTTCCATGCTGGCGAAGAATAACGTGGAAAAAAAAATTTATAAAAAAAAATGGAGGGCAAGTGCTCATCTTGTTCGTATTATATAGATGAGTAAAGTTGGTCCGACCGGTCCAGTCTGGTTCGGCTTAAACCTCAGACATAAACAGTCAATGAACTCGACGGAAAATTTCAAGGGATCAATGTTATGACCGAAAAAAATTTTGAATAAAAATGATGATAATTATCGCAGTTGAAAAGAAAAAAGAAAATTGTCTATAATTTTTTAAAAAAAATTAATCAATTGCATATATATTTTCATAAACATAAGTTTATATATATGTAATAGTTATGTATAAATAATTCCTGGTGAACAAATACGTTCGTGGTCGAGGGTGACCTGGATCGAATGAAAATTTCTGTGTCGTGATTGGATCTATATAAATAATAAATGAACATACATAATTATTTATAACGGTTTTACTTTTAAATGTAGACAGACAATATAGAATATATAAAATATATACATAAATTAATATATATAAATATATAAAATATATGTATAAATAAACTGATATTGTATTTAGTAAAAATTCTGTATGGCCTCATGGAAAAATCTCGTGGAAAAAAATAAGTCTATGGAAATTTTTGAAATTTATGGATGTCAATTTATTTTTGGAAATATTGAGTGGAAAAAAGAATAGCAGAATTATTACAATTTCAAATGTTGCTGTGAAAAATTTTGCAGAGTGAATGCGGATTGAAATAAAATCAGTAATCTAATGCTATGTCTCTAAACTTCGAAATTGAAAAAAAATGCATTCAATTCTGAGCTGCAGTGATTAATATGGTTTTATATGAGACTTTTTTCAGTGTATTAAATAGTGTTTCATTTATAGAAGTTGCATTCAACTAAAAATACATTAGAAACTGGAAAATAGTTTACTACCCGTCATAAGCCTGGTCTAGAGACAGGGAAATTTTTTTTTAAATTTCAGTTTCCGTGGGTTTAGTTTTGATCTCGACTACTCGTTATAAGCCTGCGTTTATTTTATATAATTTTAAACGTCAAATTTACGTTTTGTCACATGCGCCAGTGTCCCGATTTTTCTAGTGCTTATAGCGCTAAAATAAATACTTATCTTTTTACACAAATAATAATTGTAATGTAAAAAATAATAATGACAAGGGTATTAATGAAAGTAATAATAATAATAATTGTTATTGATCAACATAATGCTCAATAAAACTTTTAAATTGTAACAGAAGCTTTAATTGTAATTAATCATTACAATTATCACCAATAAATAATATTTAACTTAATATTTATAAAATTATTATCCGCGAAAGATCGATAGTAAATTTTCATAATTAATTTATATATTTTGTTGTTATTGTTAGTTTATAATTTATGGAATTTTAACGGAGGCTTATAACGAGATGTCTGCTACGAAACTCAAAAAAGTGATCAAGTGGATGCTGTTTGGACTTAGTACCTGCCAATTGAGGGGAGAGACATTACGGGCACTAAAATTTTCATAAAAAAGAAAAAAAGTATTTGACGTATTTTTTTTCTAGTCGACGTCTGTAAAAGTACAAGTGCGAAAACTATTAGAGTGCATATAAATCTGGCACGTTTCAAATTAGCTGACCTTATCCCTGCGGTTAACGAACTTGGCCGGATCGTCGTAGCCGCCATGTGTAAAAATTACGTTTAAAATTACCCTCTTAGATTTTATTGCTGATTATTTATCCTCACTAATGCTCTTATGCAATTTTCTACTTTACATTTTTATTTTTAATATTAAATTGCAAAAAAAAAATTACAATAAATTCAACGATTAAATAGAGGAAGTAAAAAAACAAACATCTTTAATTTAACTATTAAATTACAGTGTAATTAAATAAAATAAAATAAAATAGTTAATTTAGAATGGATAGTGTGGAATGTTAGCTGATAAAATGTACAAGAAAATTCTCATTCGATCCAACACTTTCGAGGCCACATCAACGTCAAGTTCTTCAGGGCAAGGTTGACTTGTAAATTAACAGTAGTCAGTTACACATTTTTTATGCTGTCTTAATGCCAATAGATTATCGATAAAATAGAATCTTTAAATATTTAATCACTATAAATATTTACAAGACCTTTTTTTTTTTTTTTTTTTTTAATTATTATCACTATAATCAGTTTACTTATAAATATTTATCGTTAATAAAAGTAAAATTCTCAAGTAATTTAAAATTATTTTCAATTAAAATTGTAAAATTTTTTTTTCATACCTTGACACTTGAAAATATTTGAATAATTATTTTATTTTAAATAAAATTATTTTTGAAAATTTTACAAGAGACAAATAATTTGCGTATTTTGGCGCGAATTCAATAAACAGTTTAAAATAACATTATTTTCCGGATTAGTTTAAAGTTTATTATTTAAATTTTAAATTTTAAATTTTCAATAATTATTTTCAAAAGATGGAATATTAATATTCAAGTCATAGTTGAAAGTTACAAAATATTTATTTTAAAAAATTTATTTCACCTACCTCAGCATTTCTGCTGATTTTTATTTTTTTATTAAAATTTAAAAACAGGATTGTTCGGGATGACCAACTGACCCGATATTTTTTTTGAGTCTAAATAAACATTTACAAAATGAAATTTTTTGATAAAAAATCCTGTTAATGTTTTTTTTTCGGTCGAAATTATCTGCGATGATTATTTTAAAATTTTTAAATTGCGCGCGTAAATTTAAATTTAAAAAATTATAGTTTACCGCAAAGAACTATAAATTTTTCATTTGAGAAATTAAAATTTATTTTATTTATTTATTCCAATAAAACTTTCAATATATATATATATATATATATATTTATTTATTTATTTATTCAGAAAAAAAAGATTTCTTGTCAAAATTAAACAATTTTCTTGAAGACAAAGTAAAAATTTTTCGCGCCAAGAAATTTTATATTTCTATATCTATATATATATATATATAGTTACATAATTATAATTAGTAATACATAAGTGTAAAGTAATAAAACAATTACACTATAATGTGGCATAAAATAAGTACGCAAACAGATTACGATATTTATAATTATCGAATTACAAACAATTTATTCAGTTATATAAATACTCAGCAATTAATGTAAATTACCGTTCAATAAATTTGATATTTATTGCAATAACGTCTATGGTATTTTATCACTACCGTGCAATAATTCTCTAATAACTAAAAACTAATTAATATCGAGTTATTATTTTCATGTTCCCAATTGTCACTTAGGTTTTATTATTTTAAAACAAATTTTAAAGTAGAGAAAGCTTTGGACATAAACCAAATTA
Source organism: Microplitis demolitor (assembly GCF_026212275.2). NCBI lineage: Eukaryota > Metazoa > Arthropoda > Insecta > Hymenoptera > Braconidae > Microplitis > Microplitis demolitor. The sequence continues at coordinate 16,775,084 of NC_068553.1, forward strand.
TACATGCATACATACATATATATGTATGTATTTGCCATGAGTGCCGAGTGTTTCAATTATTTCAGGTGGTTAAAATTTATGCCAGTATGTATGGTATGAAGAATTATAATCATGTTCATTATCCGAGTGGATCGACAATGCAATATAACGAACTTTATGGGTTATAATTTCCAGTCAGAATTCAAATAAATATATTAACATATATATATATATATATGTATAAGAATTTATATTCTGGTAATTAAAAGAAAAAAAAATGAATAATAATAAAAATAAAAATAGCATAAATTAATAGTGCTAAAGTGCAAATTTTATAATTCCACGTGGAAATAATTCATGACGAATCAATTTATCGCGCTTGAATTAAATATGTATGTATATGTATGAAATAACTATGTAATAATACAACTTGAGTACACAAGATAATAATTTGTGTATATAATCTATCTATAGAACATGGCGCAGTGGAATTTATTAATGTCCCTATTCATTTATAAGGTTAAATTCTCAGTGCATTGTATACATTTCAAATACAATGTGCTATAAAATTTGATAATTTTTTTTTTTCGGCATAATCTAATCATATGGGGTAGTAATACGTGTTAATATATATACAAATATATGTAATCAAATTGTCAAATGTTAAGATGTAAATTGACACAATTTATTTTATACTTTATAATATTTTATTTTGGGCATGGAACGTAAACATGAAATGCATGAAATTTGAAAAAAATGGATTAGAGGTTATCGACTCTTTTTTGAAAAGTTGGAATTACTTGTGGAAAATGAATCATAGATCGACATATGACAATTGGCCACTTATGCTTCATATATGATCCATATATGCTTTATATATATCATTAGATTATGAGTTTGCAATACCATAAGTTGAAAATTTTCTGTAGCATAGCATTTTGTAGAAAAAAATGCAATGTTTCTAAAAGTTGTTTTTTTCGGTAAACTAAATTTTCTTGACGTTACCGCTCAAAATTGGGAACTGCAGATAAATTTTTAAATTAAAAATATTCAGCTATTACTTTTTAGGAAAAATTTGTAGCTTGAATATTCGTGACTTTTACTCTTTACACGGAGAGAAAATTATGGTAACTGTTCCTAGTACGTTTATGAAATATCATCCTATACCGTTATGGTAATGATTACTTGGGATTATGGGATATAGACCCATACTTTCTGGGAAAAGTTTCCATAAGTATGGGAACAATTCCTATCATTATGGTAACAGTTCCCATATCGCATGTGAAAGAATCATGGTAATGATTACCATACTTATAGGAATAGTTCCCACAAGCAAATAGTAACCGATCCTATAACCACATTGTAATGGTTTCTAAGTGTATATGGGAATAAGCCCTATATATTGTGGTAACTATTCCTATAATATTATTGTAAACATAACCATCATATTATGGTAATAGTTACCATAATATTATGGTAATCATTCCCATAATGTATGGAAATTATTACCATGATATTATGGTAACCGTTACCATAGTATTATGGGAATAGTTACTATAATATTATGGGAATACTTACCATAATAGTATGGGAATAGTTACCATAATATTATGGTAATAATTCCCATAATATTTAGAAATTATAATAATTTTTTTTTTTTTTGTAAGAAGCGTTATTTTTTTGTATATTAAAAAATTTCAAGTATACAAAAAAAATGCTTATTACAAAAAAAAAAAAAAAATTATTATAATTTCTAAATATTATGGTAACAATTACCATAATATTATGGTAATGGTTACTATAATATCATGGTAACGATTACCATAATATTATGGTAATTGTTACCATAATATTTAGAAATTATAATAATTTTTTTTTTTTTTTGTAAGAAGCGTTATTTTTTTGTATATTAAAAAATTTCAAGTATACAAAAAAAATGCTTATTACAAAAAAAAAAAAAAAATTATTATAATTTCTAAATATTATGGTAACAATTACCATAATATTATGGTAATGGTTACTATAATATCATGGTAACGATTACCATAATATTATGGTAACCATTACCATGATATTATGGTAACCATTATCATAGTTACATGGTAACGATTACCATAATATTATGGTAATGGTTACTATAATATCATGGTAACCATTACCGTAATATTATAGTAACCATTATCATAGTTACGTGGTAACTCTTACCATGATTCCATAGGAACTATTTCGATACCATATGGGAATTATACCCATAATTATAGGAATGATTACCATAATATATGGGTGCCGTTCCTATAATCAACATTTCAAAAAAACCAGTTACCATGCAGTATGGGAACCATTCCCATAATGTATTGTAACTGTTACCATAATTTTCTCTCCGTGTAAACATGAATAAGTGAATATTCACTAACTTTGAATGCCAACCAAACCACTTTTTGAAATCAGTGATTCGATTCGCACTTAAAATTAGTGAATATTCACTTATTTTCACTAATTCATGTTTAAAGAGTGAAATAAACCATTTTTGAATGTATAAGAGAAAGGGAACTTGTAGACAATTTTTATTACAGTCGTATAAAAATGTAATAAATATCTTGAGTTAAACTTATAAAACTGTGTAAACAATATCTATATATAGCTCATATTTATTAATTTTATCCCTTTCAAAAACTCATTAGTCATGGCTTATTATAATTAATCTTGTTTATGAAATCAAGTAATAAATAATGCATTTATCGGATGCACAAATAAATAACACTATATATGTGTTATATAAAGTATGTTCACATGTGTAGAAGCGTATAACAAAAACAAAAAAAAATTAATAAATAAAAAAAAGGTCACTCTAAAAATACAAATGAACAATAATGAAGTGAGGAAGACAATTACACAATATATGTATTGCAAACTTCACAGACAGTTTATTATGTATAGATATTAACATGAAGTAATATAAATATATAATATAAACAAATGAAAATGTTGATACTTCATTTGATTCGAAACGGAGGAAGCCATTAATACGTACTCGTTTATGTCTTATAAAGGTCATCAAGAGGTCTAATGCCTCCATATTCATTAATAGAACATACGATAGTCTTCCGTTAATAAAGTATCTTAAAAAATAATTTATATATATAAATATATATGTATATAATGTTCTTTTAAAGACTCAAATAGTAAATTTGTGTGATTAATTACTGATTTAAAAATTTTGAATTATTAAATTTGAATAAGATGTGTTCTGCCCAAATTCAAAAATTTAGGCAGCGGAATTTTTACCGTTTTATTTTGAATTTGATTCATAAAAAAAATAATCATGAGGTTTGAAATAAAAGTTTATTTTCAAAAAAATGAATATATTGTATAAAAAATATTTCGTGGATTTAATTTATTGTTTAAAATTGAAAAAGTTAACGGAAAAATAAATTGAAACGACCATAGTATATTTTTGTAGAGAATCGAACGCTCTACAAAAAAGGTCTCTTATAATTTTTTGATAAATCTAACCGTTCAAAAGTTACTATTTTACGGAAATTTCAGTTTTTTTCCCAAATTATTAATTTGTAAAACCTGTAATTTTTGAACTGAGATTAAAAAATTATTAAATAACATATTTTGATTGCAAAAAAAATGGTCTACAAAAAAAGGTCTTATGACATTTTGCGATAGGACTGAAAGTTTTGCTGGAAAAGTCAAAAAAACGATAAATTTACTATAAATTTGAATGTAAGCTTTAATAACTTTTGAACGGTTAGATTTATCAAAAAATTATAAGAGACCTTTTTTGTAGAGCATTCAATTCTCTGCAAAAATATGTTATGGTCGTTTCAATTTATTGATCCGTCAACGAGTTATAAAATTTCAAAGTTAAAAAAAAATGTTTCCATGTTATTTAAATGGGAAATCTTATTTGAGCGAGCGCGCGTTTTTTAATTGAGTCGAAGGGCCCAACTTGCTACCCAATTTTTTTTATCTTACATTCAACGTAATTTTCGTGAGACCGAAAAAAAATTGATTTTATTCGACACAATTTAATATATATACATTTATATAGATATACATGTACTCTTTTTTGCAAATAAGGTTATCGCAATCCAGAAGCTGCTGTCAGAGTAAAAAAATACGTTTTGGATCATTGCAAAGCACTGAGTAAACAGCCTATCGCATTTGATTTGATCCGTACTCTCGACTGTACCACTAGTATTTATTATATAGCCTGGCTATAGATAACCGAACGATTTCTTTCTTTACTTGCGCAATCTCAGCTCACGACTACAAGCTCACATATATATATATATATATATATATATATATATATATATATATATATTTATATAAATAAATAAATAAATAAGTATTAAAAAAATAACATTGGACAGCTCAGTAAGGAGAAAATAATATATGTATCTATTTATAGTTATAAGATTATTACCGACTTAAAGAGGATTTATGATAAGAGATGTGAAAGGTTTGAAAAGGTTTTCCTATTGAGAAATATGTTGATAATTAAATCACTGATTACAAAATATTATTATCTTATTATTGTGGGATGTAATTTTTTTTTTTTTTTTTTTGCTTAATAATTTTGCAGATTACGGTAATCTGTCATGATAGATAAGTTATGTTATAGAAACGAGTAGACTGAATATATATTTAACGGGTACTCATATATATATATATATATATATATATATATATATATTGCTTATGTATAATACGGATATTCAGAATGTGAAATTGATATGAGAGTCTTTTCTACTTGAATATTTAAATATCTACAGACTGTCATACATATTTATTAATACGCATCCACTCTATCGCTTTTTTTACCTTCGTCACTTGATATTAATTGCAATTAAATGAGTTCGAACACTAGACGGTTATTTCACAATAGAAATATACAGTTGACTACCCATCAAAAGCCTGCCTAATGTCTCTCCCTTTAATCGGTGGATACTGGCCCAAAGGGCGACCACTTGACTACTTTTTTGAGTTTCGTAGCAGACCCCGTTATAAGCCTCCGTTAAAATTACATAAATTATAAACTAACAATAGCAACAAAATATCTAAATTAATTATGAAAATTTACTATCGATCTTTCGCGGATAATAATTTTATAAATATTAAGTTAAATATTATTTATTGGTGATAATTGTAATGATTAATTACAATTAAAGCTTCTGTTACAATTTAAAAGTTTTATTTAGCATTATGTTGATCAATAACAATTATTATTATTATTACTTTCATTAATACCCTTGTCATTATTATTTTTTACATTACAATTATTATTTGTGTAAAAAGATAAGTATTTATTTTAGCGCCATAAGCACTAGAAAAATCGGGACACTGGCGCATGTGACAAAACGTAAATTTGACGTTTAAAATTATATAAAATAAACACAGGCTTATAACGAATAGTCGAGATCAAAACTAAACGCACGGAAGACTGAAATTTCAAAAATTTTCCTGTCACCTAGACCAGGCTTATGACGAGTCGACTGTTTATCAGATTAATTCAAAAAAATCAACTCATTTTTGAGGCTCAATTTACTGAAAATAAATAAGTTGATTTATTTAAATATTATATTTGGTTTTGAAAAAATTTTTATTGGCAATCTTTTATGTGAAAATATCATTAGCAGTAGCACGACTTGTAACATACATAAATAATATTTACCTTTCAGTCGTTTTGCGGAGAAGTTATAAGACTCCCGAGGGAAACATCATGGAGTTAAATTGCAGCCGACCAGTCTCGCCATATTAGTCGCCTGTTCGCGGTTCTGTGGTCATATATATACATATATATATATATATATATATATATATATATATATATATATATATGTAATATAACACATTTATATGTAATATATATATGTACAAATATAAAGGACATTTTATGTCAAATTAATAAGCTCAAAAAATGATCACGCATTCAAAATTTTTTTTTTTTCAAAATTTAAATCAAAATTAATTTTCATGTAAATTTTTTACTTCAACATTAAAAAGTATTTAGAGTACAAAAATATGTCATACTAATAATATATACCCATAGAAAGAAAAAATTCTGATTCCAAATGCAAAAAAAATTTTTGCTTTCAATTCTCTGTAAAAAATTCTTCGGAACGAATGAAAATTTCTTGTGCTAAGAAATTTTATTTTTCTGTGTTGATAAAACTCTGAATAATTAATTTTAAAAAATGACTTTCTATTGTAAGAAATTATTTATAAATTCAATTATGTTAATTTGAAAACACCTAAACATTGTATTTAAATTTGAATACATTGCAGTAACTTTCAAACGGTTATGAGTATCTATAATATATATAAGATATATATTTAAATAGGAGTTAAACGTTTAAGTGTCTTTAATTAAATCATTTGTAAAACACTTAGATTTATCAGTGCATGTTACAGCAATTAAAGATAATTGAATATTTAAATTCTTTGAATCAAGTATATGTCAATTATTTGAATCAATTATTTTCAAAATTATAGTATAAAGTATATGTTTTCAATAACCCATACAAAAAAAATATATATATGGATATATCCGGACAAATCTGGAATATATCGCATGTATACAACATATATATAAATCTCATATATGTAGATTTACCCGAATATATCCGGATATATATATTTTTCATATGGGAAAAAAAACCGCCAAATTTCAAATTTAAAAAAAAATCACTTTTTTATATTTCCAGTTTGCAATCATATTTGAAAAAAAAAATGTAAACTAAACATCAAAAATGTGTGATAACACGTTTTTGATGTTTAGTTTACATTTTTTTTCAAATTTTTAAGTTTCAAAATTTGTCCCTTGAAAACCGCCTAATTTTACTTAAGCGACAGGAAAATAAAAATTTTTGGCCTTTTTTGGATTTGAGATGTCAATTAGTTACATAAAAACAAGTTGTCAAAATGTAAGAGGGAACCGAAATTTGAAAAAATATCCATTTGTTTTTTTATGTTGAAAAATGGTTTTTTACAGTTTTTGATCTGTATAATTTACAAAATTTGAATAAGGCGGTTTCTTTATAATAAAAACGAGGATAGAGATTTCAAATCAGTGATTTCAATGATTAATTTTCATCGCCATTTTATTTCTTGTGAACAAGATGAGAAGCATTTGCGCAGTATCAGTATCAAATGACAAGGGATGCTGTGAAAACTCCCTCTTATATTCGCGAACGGTGATTGGCAGAATTTTCACCCACTATATCTACTGATAGGGCGTGTATCAAATATATAAATATATAAATATATATATCTATATTAGGGTTGTCAAAAAAAATGACTTTTTTCGAGTCATATGGAAATTCTTTTGCCGCGGGCTCTATTATTCTTCATTATGATAAAAATTGATCCCTGATTCAAAAATCTAATTTGGAATCTAACTTTGAATTGTTTCGGATCGTGTTTGAATTATTCAAATTATATTTCTGAATCAGGAATGGTAAAAATTGAGAATCTTTAATATTAATATTCAAGCGTCGCTCAAAAACCTCCAAAAAAGCTGCACACGGAAATATTCAAAATTCTTGAGCGAGGTTTAGTTATTTAAATTTTGAGCTGAAATTTTCAGCAAACGCACTATTTTACAGATATAAACTATTGCTGCCACAAGTGAGAAAAAAGAAATTCAAATTTCAATCATTTTTGAAATTTTCAAAATTTGTGAGTGATCTCGTAACAACTTTTTATCGAATCGATTTTTGGAGCTTTTGAAAAAATATAAAACCAAAAATTTTCATAAGAGACTCAAAAACCAAAAAAAATCAGTTTTTTTAGATTACTCTAATTTATATATATCTCATATATATAATATATATCAGTCACAAAAAAAACTATAGCCAGGCAACCAAAAATTTTGATTATTTGGAAATTTATCCAAATCTATATATATATATATATATATATATATATATATATATATATATATATATATATATATATATATATATATATTTTTTTTTTTTTTTTTGATAAATTCAAATTACTGATACTAAAAGCAATTATTTGATATATTCCGGAAATTTGATATAAATTTTTAATCGCCTATACAAGAATAATTACAATTGAACAAAAGTACACACAAACTACGTCATCAGCAGCCCAATATAATACCCCACGTTTATATCTCACTAGTACATCAGTAAGTTGTTTTATCAGACTAGAAATTACTTTTAAGTGAGCTCAATGTATACCAGATATAAATATATATGTTTTTCCCTTTCTCAGCAAAAATATCTAGCAATAAGATTACCCATTAAAGATACCACCTGCTTTCAATGGATCGCTTCAAGGTCTTTTTGACCTGAAAAATTAAATATTAAAGATTTATCACAGCAATAAATATATAATAAATCAACCGTTCAATTAACCAACCTACAGATTAAGACATACATTAAGTACGTATACATTTAATATACTAATATATATTAAATTAATATACCAAATTTTGACATGACGTTCAAAAAAAATTTTATACTTATCAGTAAATGTTTAATTTTATTCAAACTTATCAGCTCATATATATATATATATATATATATATATATATATATATATATATATAAGTAATTAAATTTTTCATAAAAAAAAACTTATTATATCGATGTCGTTAAAATTAATCGTTTCTCTGTTAATAGAGTTGAGAAATTTAAAAAAAAAATTTAAATTTTTAAAATAAATTTTTTTTTTTATTCTCAATAATAATAAATTTAATTTTTATAATTTTATTATCCTCTAAGTAAACACGAGGTAAAGAGGTAGAGAAGGTGCGGCAATTTCCCAGTGTAAAATCAATATCACAACTGAGAAAGTCTATATATACAATGTATACATATATATCGTATATATGTATATATGTATATATATTGTACCCTCTCTATTCACTCTGACATTGATGAACATATACATCCCTTATCTACAACTTCAACTCTACCTATCAATTGATAGTACTGCAATTTTAAAAACTAGGACGATATGATTCATGATATTGTCGGGTTGCTATAAAAATTTATACACTGCATAGAAATAATGTACTTTTTATACTACAAAAAATTGTGTAAAATTAAACTATTTTACTGTTTTTAGTTAAATAAATAATTAGTCTAATTACATGGAGAAAAAATTATGGTTACCGTTCGCAGTACATTTTTTTTTAAATATCGACCCATAGCGTTATAGTAATAATTACTGAGTTATGGGCTACACACCCATAATTTCGAAAAAAGTTTTCGTAATTGTGGAAACGATTCCAATAATTATAGTAATAGTTCCTATTGTATGGTAAATGCATTATGGTAATGATTACCGTACTCATGGGGATAGTTCCCGTAATTACAGAGGAATAGATGATATATTTGTATAATAACAGTTACTAGGTGCGTATGGGAATAAGCCCTATATTATAAAAACTTCCTATATTATTATGGTAATAATTACTATAATATTATGGTAACGATTACTGTAATATTATGGTAATGGTTATCAAAATATATGGCAATGGTTACTATAATACTATGGAAATTATTACCATAACATATGGTAACAATTACTATAATATATGGTAATTATTACCATACACTATTGTAGTGGCTACTAAACGCTATGATAATATTTACCACCATTCAGAAACTCCACATATAATGGAAATCATTACCATAATACATGGTAACGATTACTAAAATACCATGATAATTATTACCATACACTTTGGTAATAATTACCACCATTTAGAAACTCCCCATATGATGAGAATCATTACTATAATATATGGTAACGATTACTCTACAATATATGGTAATTATTACCTTAGTGTATGGTAATGGTAATGGTGATAATAATTACCAGCATTTAGAAACTCTCTATACAATAGAAATCATTACCATAATTTATGGTAATGATTACTAAAATATCATGGTAATGATTACCATGCACTATGGTGAAAATTACCATCATTTAGAAACTCTCCATAGGATAGAAATCGTTACCATAATATATGGTAACGATTACTATAATATTATGGTATTTATAACCATATACTATGGTAATGGTTACCATACTCTATTGTAGTGGTTACCATACCCTATAGTAATAATTACCGTCATTTAGAAAGTCCCCATATAATGACAATCATTACCATAAAATATGGTAACGATTATTCGAATATCATGGTAATGATCACCATACGCTGTGGTAAAAATTACCATCATTTAGAAAGTCTCCATATAATGGGAATTAGTACCATAACATACAGTAAGGATTACTAAAATATTATGGTAATTATTACCGTAGTGTATGGTAATAATTACCATACTATATGAGAGCAATTACCATACTATATGGGAGCAATTACCATCATTTCATAGGAACTATTCTCATGATATGTTGTAATTTTTACCATAAATTTATGTCCATGTATTTATTTTTTTTTTTTTTTAAATTATTAAGAAAATTTATGTTAATTATAATGAAAATAATGTAATGACATTGAAAACTCGTTTAAGTTATTTTAATGTGCGAATTTCGAATATATATACATATATCCATACATACATATATGTGTAAAGTGTGAAGATATTTCACCTCGGATCCTTGCCAATAAATTTACTGCGATTTAAAATAACAATTTATAAAATTAGAAAACAAAATACGTTTTAAATATATTTTGTAATAGCATGGCGCCGTAGACTAATTAAATAATTAATTAATTGGATTTTAAAAAAATAATTACTTAATATCCGATTACTTATTTTATTTATTAAATTTTTTTTTCGCTTGTTGATGATTAAATGTACGTCATCTTTTTAATGACATCATAAAACAATTTAAAATTATGAATTGCTTTCAAGAGTTACTCGTTAATCTTTTTTTTTCTACGAGTTTCAAGTACTTTATAAATATGTCATAGAAAAAAAATTATGAATCATTTGAATAAGTTTCAAAAGTGATTAATTATCGATAGTTTAGCCAATTAAAAATAAGGGATGAACTCATCAATTTAAAAAAAGTTGAAAAATTTTATAGGTCAGTTTTAAAATTTTTCGCTTTTTGAAACAAAATTAATTTTTTGAAATTTTGAATTTAAATTGCTAAATGTAAATGCTCATTTTTCTGTTAAACAAATTTAAAATTTTAGCGGGAAAATTTAAAAAAATGAATGTACTTCAAATGTCACCGGGTGGTGGCGCCAGCACTCGCGCACTTAACTCAGATGTAATCTGTTGAAAAAAAAAACTCGTTTGCTAGTGATTTATAATAACAAATATAAACTAATTAATAGTTAATTAATTAAATAATAATACTTAATACATTCATATTAAAGTACACATGGATTATTTTATAAAAAAAGACAATTTAAGGAGATTTTATATTTTAAACATTGAAAAAGTGAAATGTTTTTTACTACTTTAATACTCATAATAAAAAATGACATAAGAATTTATTAAATTATTTACTTTGTTATGTATGACATGTAATTAAAAAATGGCAATATTATTAGTCGCGGGATTATTTGTTATTAAATGATAAATAAATTATTAAATTATGCCTCGTAAAGAAAAAACGTAAGTAATTAAATTTTAACCTATTATTTAATTAGTATTATTATTATTATTATTATTATTATTATTATTATTATTATTATTATTATTATTATTAGAATTGTTATTGTTATTATGAGTATAAATGTAGCAGACATCAGACAAATTTAAAATTATAAATAAATAGAGTAAATTATTTTTAAAAGTTCATTTATTAATTTCAAATATTTTAAATGCAAATTTTTTTTAAATTTTATTTTATTAATTATTCACTCTATTTATTTATAATTTTAAATTTGTCTGATGTCTGCTACATTTATACTCATATTGTTATTAATGATAC